>NC_134831.1:126324170-126624170 GCF_004210375.1 Tachypleus tridentatus | reverse complement strand
GTAAGAGACAAAAATATTACTAAATAAACACACGTTAAGTATTTCAGTTACCACTTTACTTTATCATGTAATAGACAAGAATATTGCTAAATAAACAAAGGTTCAGTATTCCAGTTACTACTGTACTTCATGATGTAAGAGACAACAATATTACTAAATAAACACAAGTTCAATATTCCAGTTACTACTTTACTTTACGATGTAAGAAACAAGAATATTACTAAATAAACAAAAGATAGGTATTCCAGTTACTACTTTACTTTAAGATGTAAGATACAAAAATATTACTAAATAAACACACGTTCAGTATTCCAGTTACTACTTTACTTTACGATGTAAAGACAAGAATATTGCTAAATAAACAAGGTTCAGTATTCCAGTTACTACTTTACTTTATGATTTAAAGACAACAATATTACTAAATAAACACACGTTAAGTATTTCAGTTACTACTTTACGTTACGTTGAAAGAGACAAGAATATTACAAAATAAACAAAGATTCAGTATTCCAGTTACTACTTTACTTTACAATGTAAGAGACAAGAATATTAATAAATAAACACACGTTCAGTATTTCAGTCACTACTTTACTTTACGATGTAAGAGACAAGAATATTACTAAATATACACACGTTAAGTATTTCAGTTACTACTTTACTTTACGATGTAAGAGACAAGAATATTACTAAATAAACACACTTTAAGTATTCCTGTTACTACTTTACTTTACAAAGTAAAAGACAAGAATATTACTAAATAAACAAAGGTTCAGTATTTCAGTTACTACTTTACTTTATGATGTAAGAGACAACAATATTACTAAATTAACACACGTTCAATATTCCAGTTACTACTTTACTTTATCATGTAAGAGACAAGAATATTACTAAATAAACACACGTTAAGTATTTCAGTTACTACTTTACGATGTAAGAGACAAGAATATTGCTAAATAAACAAATGTTCAGTATTCCAGTTACTACTTTACTTTATGATGTAAGAGACAAGAATATTACTAAATAAACACACGTTCAGTATTTCAGTTACTACTTTACTTTACGATGTAAGAGACAAGAATATTACTAAATAAACAAAGGTTCAGTATTCCAGTTACTACTTTACTTTACGATGTAAGAAACAAGAATATTACTAAATAAACACACGTTCAGTATTCCAATTACTACTTTACTTTACGATGTAAGAGACAAGAATATTACTAAATAAGCACACGTTAAGTATTTCAGTTACTACTTTACTTTACGATGTAAGAGACAAGAATATTACTAAATAAACACACGTTAAGTATTTCAGTTACTACTTTACGATGTAAGAGACAAGAATATTACTAAATAAACAAATGTTCAGTATTCCAGTTACTACTTTACTTCATGATGTAAGAGACAACAATATTACTAAATAAACACATGTTCAGTATTCCAGTTACTACTTTACTTTACGATGTAAGAGACAAGAATATTACTAAATAAACACAAGTTAAGTATTTCAGTTACTACTTTTCTTTACGATGTAAGAGACAAGAATATTACTAAATAAACACACGTTAAGTATTTCAGTTACTACTTTACGATGTATGAGACAAGAATATTACTAAATAAACAAAGGTTCAGTATTCCAGTTACTACTGTACTTCATGATGTAAGAGACAAGAATATTGCTAAATAAACAAATGTTCAATATTCCAGTTACTACTTTACTTTACGATGTAAGAAACAAGAATATTACTAAATAAACAAAAGATAGGTATTCCAGTTACTACTTTACTTTAAGATGTAAGATACAAAAATATTACTAAATAAACACACGTTCAGTATTCCAGTTACTACTTTACTTTACGATGTAAGAGACAAGAATATTGCTAAATAAACAAAGGTTCAGTATTCCAGTTACTACTTTACTTTATGATTTAAGAGACAACAATATTACTAAATAAACACACGTTAAGTATTTCAGTTACTACTTTACGTTACGTTGAAAGAGACAAGAATATTACTAAATAAACACACGTTAAGTATTTCAGTTACTATTTTACTTTACAATGTAAGAGACAAGAATATTAATAAATAAACACACGTTCAGTATTTCAGTTACTACTTTACTTTACGATGTAAGAGACAAGAATATTGCTAAATAAACAAAGGTTCAGTATTCCAGTTACTACTTTACTTTACGATGTAAGAAACAAGAATATTACTAAATAAACACACGTTCAGTATTCCAATTACTACTTTACTTTACGATGTAAGAGACAAGAATATTACTAAATAAACACACGTTAAGTATTTCAGTTACTACTTTACTTTACGATGTAAGAGACAAGAATATTACTAAATAAACACACGTAAAGTATTTCAGTTACTACTTTACGATGTAAGAGACAAGAATATTACTAAATACACAAATGTTCAGTATTCCAGTTACTACTGTACTTTATGATGTAAGAGACAACAATATTACTAAATAAACACATGTTCAGTATTCCAGTTACTACTTTACTTTACGATGTAAGACATAAGAATATTACAAAATAAACAAAGGTTCAGTATTCCAGTTACTACTTTACTTTACGATGTAAGAGACAAGAATATTACTAAATAAACACAAGTTAAGTATTTCAGTTACTATTTTTCTTTACGATGTAAGAGACAAGAATATTACTAAATAAACACACGTTAAGTATTTCAGTTACTACTTTACGATGTATGAGACAAGAATATTGCTAAATAAACAAAGGTTCAGTATTCCAGTTGCTACTGTACTTCATGATGTAAGAGACAACAATATTACTAAATAAACACAAGTTCAATATTCCAGTTACTACTTTACTTTACGATGTAAGAAACAAGAATATTACTAAATAAACACACGTTCAGTATTTCAGTTACTACTTTACTTTACGATGTAAGAGACAAGAATATTACTAAATAAACAAAGGTTCAGTATTCCAGTTACTACTTTACTTTACGATGTAAGAAACAAGAATATTACTAAATAAACACACGTTCAGTATTCCAATTACTACTTTACTTTACGATGTAAGAGACAAGAATATTACTAAATAAACACACGTTAAGTATTTCAGTTACTACTTTACTTTACGATGTAAGAGACAAGAATATTACTAAATAAACACACGTTAAGTATTTCAGTTACTACTTTACGATGTAAGAGACAAGAATATTACTAAATAAAAAAATGTTCAGTATTCCAGTTACTACTGTACTTCATGATGTAAGAGACAACAATATTACTAAATAAACACATGTTCAGTATTCCAGTTACTACTTTACTTCACGATGTAAGACACAAGAATATTACAAAATAAACAAAGGTTCAGTATTACAGTTACTACTTTACTTTACGATGTAAGAGACAAGAATATTACTAAATAAACACAAGTTAAGTATTTCAGTTACTATTTTTACTTTACGATGTAAGAGACAAGAATATTACTAAATAAACACACGTTAAGTATTTCAGTTACTATTTTACGATGTAAGAGACAAGAATATTGCTAAATAAACAAAGGTTCAGTATTCCAGTTACTACTTTACTTCATGATGTAAGAGACAACAATATTACTAAATAAACACAAGTTCAATATTCCAGTTACTACTTTACTTTACGATGTAAGAGACAAGAATATTACTAAATAAACAAAGTTAAGTATTCCAGTTACTACTTTACTTTAAGATGTAAGATACAAAAATATTACTAAATAAACACACGTTCAGTATTCCAGTTACTACTTTACTTTACGATGTAAGAGACAAGAATATTACTAAATAAACAAAGGTTCAGTATTCCAGTTACTACTTTACTTTATGATTTAAGAGACAACAATATTACTAAATAAACACACGTTAAGTATTTCAGTTACTACTTTACTTTACGTTGAAAGAGACAAGAATATTACTAAATAAACACACGTTAAGTATTTCAGTTACTATTTTACTTTACAATGTAAGAGACAAGAATATTAATAAATAAACACACGTTCAGTATTTCAGTTACTACTTTACTTTACGATGTAAGAGACAAGAATATTGCTAAATAAACAAAGGTTCAGTATTCCAGTTACTACTTTACTTTACGATGTAAGAGACAAGAATATTACTAAATAAACACACGTTCAGTATTCCAGTTACTACTTTACTTTACGATGTAAGAGACAAGAATATTACTAAATAAACACACGTTAAGTATTTCAGTTACTACTTTACTTTACGATGTAAGAGACAAGAATATTACTAAATAAACACACGTTAAGTATTTCAGTTACTACTTTACGATGTAAGAGACAAGAATATTACTAAATAAACAAATGTTCAGTATTCCAGTTACTACTGTACTTCATGATGTAAGAGACAAGAATATTACTAAATAAACACATGTTCAGTATTCCAGTTACTACTTTACTTTACGATGTAAGAGACAAGAATATTACTAAATAAACACAAGTTAAGTATTTCAGTTACTATTTTTCTTTACGATGTAAGAGACAAGAATATTACTAAATAAACACACGTTAAGTATTTCAGTTACTACTTTTTACGATGTATGAGACAAGAATATTACTAAATAAACAAAGGTTCAGTATTCCAGTTACTACTTTACTTCATGATGTAAGAGACAAGAATATTACTAAATAAACAAATGTTCAATATTCCAGTTACTACTTTACTTTACGATGTAAGAAACAAGAATATTACTAAATAAACAAAGATAGGTATTCCAGTTACTACTTTACTTTAAGATGTAAGATACAAAATATTACTAAATAAACACACGTTCAGTATTCCAGTTACTACTTTACTTTACGATGTAAGAGACAAGAATATTACTAAATAAACAAAGGCTCAGTATTCCAGTTACTACTTTACTTTATGATTTAAGAGACAACAATATTACTAAATAAACACACGTTAAGTATTTCAGTTACTATTTTACTTTACAATGTAAGAGACAAGAATATTAATAAATAAACACACGTTCAGTATTTCAGTTACTACTTTACTTTACGATGTAAGAGACAAGAATATTACTAAATAAACAAAGGTTCAGTATTCCAGTTACTACTTTACTTTACGATGTAAGAAACAAGAATATTACTAAATAAACACACGTTCAGTATTCCAGTTACTACTTTACTTTACGATGTAAGAGACAAGAATATTACTAAATAAACACACGTTAAGTATTTCAGTTACTACTTTACTTTACGATGTAAGAGACAAGAATATTACTAAATAAACACACGTTAAGTATTTCAGTTACTACTTTACGATGTAAGAGACAAGAATATTACTAAATAAACAAACGTTCAGTATTCCAGTTACTACTTTACTTTATGATGTAAGAGACAACAATATTACTAAATAAACACATGTTCAGTATTCCAGTTACTACTTTACTTTACGATGTAAGACACAAGAATATTACTAAATAAACAAAGGTTCAGTATTCCAGTTACTACTTTACTTTACGATGTAAGAGACAAGAATATTACTAAATAAACACAAGTTAAGTATTTCAGTTACTACTTTTCTTTACGATGTAAGAGACAAGAATATTACTAAATAAACACACGTTAAGTATTTCAGTTACTACTTTACGATGTATGAGACAAGAATATTACTAAATAAACAAAGGTTCAGTATTCCAGTTACTACTTACTTCATGATGTAAGAGACAAGAATATTACTAAATAAACACAAGTTCAATATTCCAGTTACTACTTTACTTTACGATGTAAGAAACAAGAATATTACTAAATAAACACACGTTCAGTATTCCAATTACTACTTTACTTTACGATGTAAGAGACAAGAATATTACTAAATAAGCACACGTTAAGTATTTCAGTTACTACTTTACTTTACGATGTAAGAGACAAGAATATTACTAAATAAACACACGTTAAGTATTTCAGTTACTACTTTACGATGTAAGAGACAAGAATATTGCTAAATAAACAAATGTTCAGTATTCCAGTTACTACTTTACTTTATGATGTAAGAGACAACAATATTACTAAATAAACACACGTTCAGTATTCCAGTTACTACTTTACTTTACGATGTAAGAGACAAGAATATTACTAAATAAACACACGTTAAGTATTTCAGTTACTACTTTACTTTACGATGTAAGAGACAAGAATATTACTAAATAAACACACGTTCAGTATTTCAGTTACTACTTTATCGATGTAAGAGACAAGAATATTACTAAATAAACAAGGTTCAGTATTCCAGTTACTACTTTACTTTACGATGTAAGAAACAAGAATATTACTAAATAAACACACGTTCAGTATTCCAATTACTACTTTACTTTACGATGTAAGAGACAAGAATATTACTAAATAAGCACACGTTAAGTATTTCAGTTACTACTTTACTTTACGATGTAAGAGACAAGAATATTACTAAATAAACACACGTTAAGTATTTCAGTTACTACTTTACGATGTAAGAGACAAGAATATTACTAAATACACAAATGTTCAGTATTCCAGTTACTACTTTACTTCATGATGTAAGAGACAACAATATTACTAAATAAACACATGTTCAGTATTCCAGTTACAACTTTACTTTACGATGTAAGAGACAAGAATATTACTAAATAAACAAAGGTTCAGTATTCCAGTTACTACTTTACTTTACGATGTAAGAGACAAGAATATTACTAAATAAACACAAGTTAAGTATTTCAGTTACTATTTTTCTTTACGATGTAAGAGACAAGAATATTACTAAATAAACACACGTTAAGTATTTCAGTTACTACTTTACGATGTATGAGACAAGAATATTACTAAATAAACAAAGGTTCAGTATTCCAGTTACTACTTTACTTCATGATGTAAGAGACAACAATATTACTAAATAAACACAAGTTCAATATTCCAGTTACTACTTTACTTTACGATGTAAGAGACAAGAATATTACTAAATAAACACACGTTCAGTATTTCAGTTACTACTTTACTTTACGGTGTAAGAGACAAGAATATTGCTAAATAAACAAAGGTTCAGTATTCCAGTTACTACTTTACTTTACGATGTAAGAAACAAGAATATTACTAAATAAACACACGTTCAGTATTCCAATTACTACTTTACTTTACGATGTAAGAGACAAGAATATTACTAAATAAGCACACGTTAAGTATTTCAGTTACTACTTTACTTTACGATGTAAGAGACAAGAATATTACTAAATAAACACACGTTCAGTATTCCAGTTACTACTTTACTTCATAATGTAAGAGACAAAAATATTACTAAATAAACACACGTTAAGTATTTCAGTTACCACTTTACTTTATCATGTAATAGACAAGAATATTGCTAAATAAACAAAGGTTCAGTATTCCAGTTACTACTGTACTTCATGATGTAAGAGACAACAATATTACTAAATAAACACAAGTTCAATATTCCAGTTACTACTTTACTTTACGATGTAAGAAACAAGAATATTACTAAATAAACAAAAGATAGGTATTCCAGTTACTACTTTACTTTAAGATGTAAGATACAAAAATATTACTAAATAAACACACGTTCAGTATTCCAGTTACTACTTTACTTTACGATGTAAAAGACAAGAATATTGCTAAATAAACAAAGGTTCAGTATTCCAGTTACTACTTTACTTTATGATTTAAAAGACAACAATATTACTAAATAAACACACGTTAAGTATTTCAGTTACTACTTTACGTTACGTTGAAAGAGACAAGAATATTACAAAATAAACAAAGATTCAGTATTCCAGTTACTACTTTACTTTACAATGTAAGAGACAAGAATATTAATAAATAAACACACGTTCAGTATTTCAGTCACTACTTTACTTTACGATGTAAGAGACAAGAATATTACTAAATATACACACGTTAAGTATTTCAGTTACTACTTTACTTTACGATGTAAGAGACAAGAATATTACTAAATAAACACACTTTAAGTATTCCTGTTACTACTTTACTTTACAAAGTAAAAGACAAGAATATTACTAAATAAACAAAGGTTCAGTATTTCAGTTACTACTTTACTTTATGATGTAAGAGACAACAATATTACTAAATTAACACACGTTCAATATTCCAGTTACTACTTTACTTTATCATGTAAGAGACAAGAATATTGCTAAATAAACAAAGGTTCAATATTCCAGTTACTACTTTACTTTATCATGTAAGAGACAAGAATATTACTAAATAAACACACGTTAAGTATTTCAGTTACTACTTTATATTTCGATGTAAGAGACAAGAATATTACTAAATAAACACACGTTAAGTATTTCAGTTACTACTTTACGATGTAAGAGACAACAATATTACTAAATAAACAAAGGTTCAGTATTCCAGTTACTACTTTACTTCATGATGTAAGAGACAAAAATATTACGAAATAAACACACGTTAAGTATTTCAGTTACCACTTTACTTTATCATGTAATAGACAAGAATATTACTAAATAAACAGACGTTAATTATTTCAGTTACTACTTTACATTATGATGTAAGAGACAAGAATATTACTAAATAAACACACGTTAAGTATTCCAGTTACTACTTTACTTTATGATGTAAAAGACAAGAATATTGCTAAATAAACAAAGGTTCAGTATTCCAGTTACTACTTTACTTTATGATTTAAGAGACAACAATATTACTAAATAAACACACGTTAAGTATTTCAGTTACTACTTTACGTTACGTTGAAAGAGACAAGAATATTACTAAATAAACACACGTTAAGTATTTCAGTTACTACTTTACTTTACAATGTAAGAGACAAGAATATTAATAAGTAAACACACGATAAGTATTTAAATTATTTTTTTACGATGTAAGAGACATTTTCTTGCTAAATAAACAAAGGTTCAGTATTCCAGTTACTACTGTACTTCATGATGTAAGAGACAACAATATTACTAAATAAACACACGTTAAGTATTTCAGTTACTACTTGACGATGTAAGAGACAATAATATTGCTAAATACACAAATGTTCAGTATTCCAGTTACTACTTTACTTTCAAGATGTAAGAGACAACAATATTACTAAATAAACACATGTTCAGTATTCCAGTTACTACTTTACTTTACGATGTAAAAGACAAGAATATTACTAAATAAACAAAGGTTCAGTATTCCAGTTACTACTTTACTTTACGATGTAAGAGACAAGAATATTACTAAATAAACACACGTTAAGTATTTCAGTTACTACTTTACGATGTATGAGACAAGAATATTACTAAATAAACAAAGGTTCAGTATTCCAGTTACTACTTTACTTCATGATGTAAGAGACAACAATATTACTAAATAAACACAAGTTCAGTATTCCAGTTACTACTTTACTTTACGATGTAAGAAACAAGAATATTACTAAATAAACAAAAGATAGGTGTTCCAGTTACTACTTTACTTTAAGATGTAAGAGACAAAAATATTACTAAATAAACACACGTTCAGTATTCCAGTTACTACTTTACTTTACGATGTAAGAGACAAGAATATTACTAAATAAACAAAGGTTCAGTATTCCAGTTACTACTTTACTTTATGATTTAAGAGACAACAATATTACTAAATAAACACACGTTAAGTATTTCAGTTACTACTTTACGTTACGTTGAAAGAGACAAGAATATTACTAAATAAACACACGTTAAATATTTCAGTTACTACTTTACTTTACAATGTAAGAGACAAGAATATTACTAAATAAACAAAGGTTCAGTATTTCAGTTACTACTTTACTTTACGATGTAAGAAACAAGAATATTACTAAATAAACACACGTTCAGTATTCCAATTACTACTTTACTTTACGATGTAAGAGACAAGAATATTACTAAATAAACACACGTTAAGTATTTCAGTTACTACTTTACTTTACGATGTAAGAGACAAGAATATTACTAAATAAACACACGTTAAGTATTTCAGTTACTACTTTACGATGTAAGAGACAAGAATATTACTAAATACAAAAAATGTTCAGTATTCCAGTTACTACTGTACTTCATGATGTAAGAGACAACAATATTACTAAATAAACACATGTTCAGTATTCCAGTTACTACTTTACTTTACGATGTAAGACATAAGAATATTACAAAATAAACAAAGGTTCAGTATTACAGTTACTACTTTACTTTACGATGTAAGAGACAAGAATATTACTAAATAAACACAAGTTAAGTATTTCAGTTACTATTTTTCTTTACGATGTAAGAGACAAGAATATTACTAAATAAACACACGTTAAGTATTTCAGTTACTATTTTACGATGTAAGAGACAAGAATATTGCTAAATAAACAAAGGTTCAATATTCCAGTTACTACTTTACTTTACGATGTAAGAAACAAGAATATTACTAAATAAACAAAGATAGGTATTCCAGTTACTACTTTACTTTAAGATGTAAGATACAAAAATATTACTAAATAAACACACGTTCAGTATTCCAGTTACTACTTTACTTTACGATGTAAGAGACAAGAATATTACTAAATAAACAAAGGTTCAGTATTCCAGTTACTACTTTACTTTATGATGTAAGAGACAACAATATTACTAAATAAACACACGTTAAGTATTTCAGTTACTACTTTACGTTACGTTGAAAGAGACAAGAATATTACTAAATAAACACACGTTAAGTATTTCAGTTACTATTTTACTTTACAATGTAAGAGACAAGAATATTAATAAATAAACACACGTTCAGTATTTCAGTTACTACTTTACTTTACGATGTAAGAGACAAGAATATTACTAAATAAACAAAGGTTCAGTATTCCAGTTACTACTTTACTTTACGATGTAAGAAACAAGAATATTACTAAATAAACACACGTTCAGTATTCCAATTACTACTTTACTTTACGATGTAAGAGACAAGAATATTACTAAATAAACACACGTTAAGTATTTCAGTTACTACTTTACTTTACGATGTAAGAGACAAGAATATTACTAAATAAACACACGTTAAGTATTTCAGTTACTACTTTACGATGTAAGAGACAAGAATATTGCTAAATACACAAATGTTCAGTATTCCAGTTACTACTGTACTTCATGATGTAAGAGACAACAATATTACTAAATAAACACATGTTCAGTATTCCAGTTACTACTTTACTTTACGATGTAAGAGACAAGAATATTACTAAATAAACACAAGTTAAGTATTTCAGTTACTATTTTTCTTTACGATGTAAGAGACAAGAATATTACTAAATAAACACACGTTAAGTATTTCAGTTACTACTTTACGATGTATGAGACAAGAATATTGCTAAATAAACAAAGGTTCAGTATTCCAGTTGCTACTGTACTTTACGATGTAAGAGACAAGAATATTACTAAATAAACAAATGTTCAGTATTCCAGTTACTACTTTACTTTACGATGTAAGAAACAAGAATATTACTAAATAAACAAAAGATAGGTATTCCAGTTACTACTTTACTTTAAGATGTAAGATACAAAAATATTACTAAATAAACACACGTTCAGTATTCCAGTTACTACTTTACTTTACGATGTAAGAGACAAGAATATTGCTAAATAAACAAAGGCTCAGTATTCCAGTTACTACTTTACTTTATGATTTAAGAGACAACAATATTACTAAATAAACACACGTTAAGTATTTCAGTTACTACTTTACGTTACGTTGAAAGAGACAAGAATATTACTAAATAAACACACGTTAAGTATTTCAGTTACTATTTTACTTTACAATGTAAGAGACAAGAATATTAATAAATAAACACACGTTCAGTATTTCAGTTACTACTTTACTTTACGATGTAAGAGACAAGAATATTACTAAATAAACAAAGGTTCAGTATTCCAGTTACTACTTTACTTTACGATGTAAGAAACAAGAATATTACTAAATAAACACACGTTCAGTATTCCAATTACTACTTTACTTTACGATGTAAGAGACAAGAATATTACTAAATAAGCACACGTTAAGTATTTCAGTTACTACTTTACTTTACGATGTAAGAGACAAGAATATTACTAAATAAACACACGTAAAGTATTTCAGTTACTACTTTACGATGTAAGAGACAAGAATATTACTAAATACACAAATGTTCAGTATTCCAGTTACTACTGTACTTCATGATGTAAGAGACAACAATATTACTAAATAAACACATGTTCAGTATTCCAGTTACAACTTTACTTTACGATGTAAGACATAAGAATATTACAAAATAAACAAAGGTTCAGTATTCCAGTTACTACTTTACTTTACGATGTAAGAGACAAGAATATTACTAAATAAACACAAGTTAAGTATTTCAGTTACTATTTTTCTTTACGATGTAAGAGACAAGAATATTACTAAATAAACACACGTTAAGTATTTCAGTTACTACTTTACGATGTATGAGACAAGAATATTGCTAAATAAACAAAGGTTCAGTATTCCAGTTGCTACTGTACTTCATGATGTAAGAGACAACAATATTACTAAATAAACACAAGTTCAATATTCCAGTTACTACTTTACTTTACGATGTAAGAGACAAGAATATTAATAAATAAACACACGTTCAGTATTTCAGTTACTACTTTACTTTACGATGTAAGAGACAAGAATATTGCTAAATAAACAAAGGTTCAGTATTCCAGTTACTACTTTACTTTACGATGTAAGAAACAAGAATATTACTAAATAAACACACGTTCAGTATTCCAATTACTACTTTACTTTACGATGTAAGAGACAAGAATATTACTAAATAAGCACACGTTAAGTATTTCAGTTACTACTTTACTTTACGATGTAAGAGACAAGAATATTACTAAATAAACACACGTTCAGTATTCCAGTTACTACTTTACTTCATAATGTAAGAGACAAAAATATTACTAAATAAACACACGTTAAGTATTTCAGTTACCACTTTACTTTATCATGTAATAGACAAGAATATTGCTAAATAAACAAAGGTTCAGTATTCCAGTTACTACTGTACTTCATGATGTAAGAGACAACAATATTACTAAATAAACACAAGTTCAATATTCCAGTTACTACTTTACTTTACGATGTAAGAAACAAGAATATTACTAAATAAACAAAAGATAGGTATTCCAGTTACTACTTTACTTTAAGATGTAAGATACAAAAATATTACTAAATAAACACACGTTCAGTATTCCAGTTACTACTTTACTTTACGATGTAAAAGACAAGAATATTGCTAAATAAACAAAGGTTCAGTATTCCAGTTACTACTTTACTTTATGATTTAAAAGACAACAATATTACTAAATAAACACACGTTAAGTATTTCAGTTACTACTTTACGTTACGTTGAAAGAGACAAGAATATTACAAAATAAACAAAGATTCAGTATTCCAGTTACTACTTTACTTTACAATGTAAGAGACAAGAATATTAATAAATAAACACACGTTCAGTATTTCAGTCACTACTTTACTTTACGATGTAAGAGACAAGAATATTACTAAATATACACACGTTAAGTATTTCAGTTACTACTTTACTTTACGATGTAAGAGACAAGAATATTACTAAATAAACACACTTTAAGTATTCCTGTTACTACTTTACTTTACAAAGTAAAAGACAAGAATATTACTAAATAAACAAAGGTTCAGTATTTCAGTTACTACTTTACTTTATGATGTAAGAGACAACAATATTACTAAATTAACACACGTTCAGTATTCCAGTTACTACTTTACTTTACGATGTAAGAGACAAGAATATTGCTAAATAAACAAAGGTTCAGTATTCCAGTTACTACTTTACTTTATGATTTAAGAGACAACAATATTACTAAATAAACACACGTTAAGTATTTCAGTTACTACTTTACGTTACGTTGAAAGAGACAAGAATATTACTAAATAAACACACGTTAAATATTTCAGTTACTCCTTTACTTTACAATGTAAGAGACAAGAATATTGCTAAATAAACAAAGGTTCAGTATTCCAGTTACTACTTTACTTTACGATGTAAGAAACAAGAATATTACTAAATAAACACACGTTCAGTATTCCAATTACTACTTTACTTTACGATGTAAGAGACAAGAATATTACTAAATAAGCACACGTTAAGTATTTCAGTTACTACTTTACTTTACGATGTAAGAGACAAGAATATTACTAAATAAACACACGTTAAGTATTTCAGTTACTACTTTACGATGTAAGAGACAAGAATATTGCTAAATACAAAAATGTTCAGTATTCCAGTTACTACTGTACTTCATGATGTAAGAGACAACAATATTACTAAATAAACACATGTTCAGTATTCCAGTTACAACTTTACTTCACGATGTAAGACATAAGAATATTACAAAATAAACAAAGGTTCAGTATTACAGTTACTACTTTACTTTACGATGTAAGAGACAAGAATATTACTAAATAAACACAAGTTAAGTATTTCAGTTACTATTTTTCTTTACGATGTAAGAGACAAGAATATTACTAAGTAAACACACGTTAAGTATTTCAGTTACTATTTTACGATGTATGAGACAAGAATATTGCCAAATAAACAAAGGTTCAATATTCCAGTTACTACTTTACTTTACGATGTAAGAAACAAGAATATTACTAAATAAACAAAAGATAGGTATTCCAGTTACTACTTTACTTTAAGATGTAAGATACAAAAATATTACTAAATAAACACACGTTCAGTATTCCAGTTACTACTTTACTTTACGATGTAAGAGACAAGAATATTGCTAAATAAACAAAGGCTCAGTATTCCAGTTACTACTTTACTTTATGATTTAAGAGACAACAATATTACTAAATAAACACACGTTAAGTATTTCAGTTACTACTTTACGTTACGTTGAAAGAGACAAGAATATTACTAAATAAACACACGTTAAGTATTTCAGTTACTATTTTACTTTACAATGTAAGAGACAAGAATATTAATAAATAAACACACGTTCAGTATTTCAGTTACTACTTTACTTTACGGTGTAAGAGACAAGAATATTGCTAAATAAACAAAGGTTCAGTATTCCAGTTACTACTTTACTTTACGATGTAAGAAACAAGAATATTACTAAATAAACACACGTTCAGTATTCCAATTACTACTTTACTTTACGATGTAAGAGACAAGAATATTACTAAATAAGCACACGTTAAGTATTTCAGTTACTACTTTACTTTACGATGTAAGAGACAAGAATATTACTAAATAAACACACGTTAAGTATTTCAGTTACTACTTTACGATGTAAGAGACAAGAATATTGCTAAATACACAAATGTTCAGTATTCCAGTTACTACTGTACTTCATGATGTAAGAGACAACAATATTACTAAATAAACACATGTTCAGTATTCCAGTTACTACTTTACTTTACGATGTAAGAGACAAGAATATTACTAAATAAACACAAGTTAAGTATTTCAGTTACTATTTTTCTTTACGATGTAAGAGACAAGAATATTACTAAATAAACACACGTTAAGTATTTCAGTTACTACTTTACGATGTATGAGACAAGAATATTGCTAAATAAACAAAGGTTCAGTATTCCAGTTGCTACTGTACTTCATGATGTAAGAGACAAGAATATTGCTAAATACACAAATGTTCAATATTCCAGTTACTACTTTACTTTACGATGTAAGAAACAAGAATATTACTAAATAAACAAAAGATAGGTATTCCAGTTACTACTTTACTTTAAGATGTAAGATACAAAAATATTACTAAATAAACACACGTTCAGTATTCCAGTTACTACTTTACTTTACGATGTAAGAGACAAGAATATTGCTAAATAAACAAAGGCTCAGTATTCCAGTTACTACTTTACTTTATGATTTAAGAGACAACAATATTACTAAATAAACACACGTTAAGTATTTCAGTTACTACTTTACGTTACGTTGAAAGAGACAAGAATATTACTAAATAAACACACGTTAAGTATTTCAGTTACTATTTTACTTTACAATGTAAGAGACAAGAATATTAATAAATAAACACACGTTCAGTATTTCAGTTACTACTTTACTTTACGATGTAAGAGACAAGAATATTGCTAAATAAACAAAGGTTCAGTATTCCAGTTACTCCTTTACTTTACGATGTAAGAAACAAGAATATTACTAAATAAACACACGTTCAGTATTCCAATTACTACTTTACTTTACGATGTAAGAGACAAGAATATTACTAAATAAGCACACGTTAAGTATTTCAGTTACTACTTTACTTTACGATGTAAGAGACAAGAATATTACTAAATAAACACACGTAAAGTATTTCAGTTACTACTTTACGATGTAAGAGACAAGAATATTGCTAAATACACAAATGTTCAGTATTCCAGTTACTACTGTACTTCATGATGTAAGAGACAACAATATTACTAAATAAACACATGTTCAGTATTCCAGTTACAACTTTACTTTACGATGTAAGACATAAGAATATTACAAAATAAACAAAGGTTCAGTATTCCAGTTACTACTTTACTTTACGATGTAAGAGACAAGAATATTACTAAATAAACACAAGTTAAGTATTTCAGTTACTATTTTTCTTTACGATGTAAGAGACAAGAATATTACTAAATAAACACACGTTAAGTATTTCAGTTACTACTTTACGATGTATGAGACAAGAATATTGCTAAATAAACAAAGGTTCAGTATTCCAGTTGCTACTGTACTTCATGATGTAAGAGACAACAATATTACTAAATAAACACAAGTTCAATATTCCAGTTACTACTTTACTTTACGATGTAAGAGACAAGAATATTAATAAATAAACACACGTTCAGTATTTCAGTTACTACTTTACTTTACGGTGTAAGAGACAAGAATATTGCTAAATAAACAAAGGTTCAGTATTCCAGTTACTACTTTACTTTACGATGTAAGAAACAAGAATATTACTAAATAAACACACGTTCAGTATTCCAATTACTACTTTACTTTACGATGTAAGAGACAAGAATATTACTAAATAAGCACACGTTAAGTATTTCAGTTACTACTTTACTTTACGATGTAAGAGACAAGAATATTACTAAATAAACACACGTTCAGTATTCCAGTTACTACTTTACTTCATAATGTAAGAGACAAAAATATTACTAAATAAACACACGTTAAGTATTTCAGTTACCACTTTACTTTATCATGTAATAGACAAGAATATTGCTAAATAAACAAAGGTTCAGTATTCCAGTTACTACTGTACTTCATGATGTAAGAGACAACAATATTACTAAATAAACACAAGTTCAATATTCCAGTTACTACTTTACTTTACGATGTAAGAAACAAGAATTTTACAAAATAAACAAAAGATAGGTATTCCAGTTACTACTTTACTTTAAGATGTAAGATACAAAAATATTACTAAATAAACACACGTTCAGTATTCCAGTTACTACTTTACTTTACGATGTAAAAGACAAGAATATTGCTAAATAAACAAAGGTTCAGTATTCCAGTTACTACTTTACTTTATGATTTAAAAGACAACAATATTACTAAATAAACACACGTTAAGTATTTCAGTTACTACTTTACGTTACGTTGAAAGAGACAAGAATATTACAAAATAAACAAAGATTCAGTATTCCAGTTACTACTTTACTTTACAATGTAAGAGACAAGAATATTAATAAATAAACACACGTTCAGTATTTCAGTCACTACTTTACTTTACGATGTAAGAGACAAGAATATTACTAAATATACACACGTTAAGTATTTCAGTTACTACTTTACTTTACGATGTAAGAGACAAGAATATTACTAAATAAACACACTTTAAGTATTCCTGTTACTACTTTACTTTACAAAGTAAAAGACAAGAATATTACTAAATAAACAAAGGTTCAGTATTTCAGTTACTACTTTACTTTATGATGTAAGAGACAACAATATTACTAAATTAACACACGTTCAGTATTCCAGTTACTACTTTACTTTACGATGTAAGAGACAAGAATATTGCTAAATAAACAAAGATTCAGTATTCCAGTTACTACTTTACTTTATGATTTAAGAGACAACAATATTACTAAATAAACACACGTTAAGTATTTCAGTTACTACTTTACGTTACGTTGAAAGAGACAAGAATATTACTAAATAAACACACGTTAAATATTTCAGTTACTCCTTTACTTTACAATGTAAGAGACAAGAATATTGCTAAATAAACAAAGGTTCAGTATTCCAGTTACTACTTTACTTTACGATGTAAGAAACAAGAATATTACTAAATAAACACACGTTCAGTATTCCAATTACTACTTTACTTTACGATGTAAGAGACAAGAATATTACTCAATAAGCACACGTTAAGTATTTCAGTTACTACTTTACTTTACGATGTAAGAGACAAGAATATTACTAAATAAACACACGTTAAGTATTTCAGTTACTACTTTACGATGTAAGAGACAAGAATATTGCTAAATACACAAATGTTCAGTATTCCAGTTACTACTGTACTTCATGATGTAAGAGACAACAATATTACTAAATAAACACATGTTCAGTATTCCAGTTACTACTTTACTTTACGATGTAAGAGACAAGAATATTACTAAATAAACACAAGTTAAGTATTTCAGTTACTATTTTTCTTTACGATGTAAGAGACAAGAATATTACTAAATAAACACACGTTAAGTATTTCAGTTACTACTTTACGATGTATGAGACAAGAATATTGCTAAATAAACAAAGGTTCAGTATTCCAGTTGCTACTGTACTTCATGATGTAAGAGACAAGAATATTGCTAAATACACAAATGTTCAATATTCCAGTTACTACTTTACTTTACGATGTAAGAAACAAGAATATTACTAAATAAACAAAAGATAGGTATTCCAGTTACTACTTTACTTTAAGATGTAAGATACAAAAATATTACTAAATAAACACACGTTCAGTATTCCAGTTACTACTTTACTTTACGATGTAAGAGACAAGAATATTGCTAAATAAACAAAGGTTCAGTATTCCAGTTACTACTTTACTTTATGATTTAAGAGACAACAATATTACTAAATAAACACACGTTAAGTATTTCAGTTACTACTTTACGTTACGTTGAAAGAGACAAGAATATTACTAAATAAACACACGTTAAGTATTTCAGTTACTATTTTACTTTACAATGTAAGAGACAAGAATATTAATAAATAAACACACGTTCAGTATTTCAGTTACTACTTTACTTTACGATGTAAGAGACAAGAATATTACTAAATAAACAAAGGTTCAGTATTCCAGTTACTCCTTTACTTTACGATGTAAGAAACAAGAATATTACTAAATAAACACACGTTCAGTATTCCAATTACTACTTTACTTTACGATGTAAGAGACAAGAATATTACTAAATAAGCACACGTTAAGTATTTCAGTTACTACTTTACTTTACGATGTAAGAGACAAGAATATTACTAAATAAACACACGTAAAGTATTTCAGTTACTACTTTACGATGTAAGAGACAAGAATATTGCTAAATACACAAATGTTCAGTATTCCAGTTACTACTGTACTTCATGATGTAAGAGACAACAATATTACTAAATAAACACATGTTCAGTATTCCAGTTACAACTTTACTTTACGATGTAAGACATAAGAATATTACAAAATAAACAAAGGTTCAGTATTCCAGTTACTACTTTACTTTACGATGTAAGAGACAAGAATATTACTAAATAAACACAAGTTAAGTATTTCAGTTACTATTTTTCTTTACGATGTAAGAGACAAGAATATTACTAAATAAACACACGTTAAGTATTTCAGTTACTACTTTACGATGTATGAGACAAGAATATTGCTAAATAAACAAAGGTTCAGTATTCCAGTTGCTACTGTACTTCATGATGTAAGAGACAACAATATTACTAAATAAACACAAGTTCAATATTCCAGTTACTACTTTACTTTACGATGTAAGAAACAAGAATATTACTAAATAAACAAAGGATAGGTATTCCAGTTACTACTTTACTTTAAGATGTAAGAGACAAGAATATTACTAAATAAACACACGTTAAGTATTTCAGTTACTACTTTACGATGTATGAGACAAGAATATTGCTAAATACACAAATGTTCAATATTCCAGTTACTATTTTACTTTACGATGTAAGAAACAAGAATATTACTAAATAAACAAAAGATAGGTATTCCAGTTACTACTTTACTTTAAGATGTAAGATACAAAAATATTACTAAATAAACACACGTTCAGTATTCCAGTTACTACTTTACTTTACGATGTAAGAGACAAGAATATTGCTAAATAAACAAATGTTCAGTATTCCAGTTACTACTTTACTTTATGATTTAAGAGACAACAATATTACTAAATAAACACACGTTAAGTATTTCAGTTACTACTTTACGTTACGTTGAAAGAGACAAGAATATTACTAAATAAACACACGTTAAGTATTTCAGTTACTACTTTACTTTACAATGTAAGAGACAAGAATATTAATAAATAAACACACGTTCAGTATTTCAGTTACTACTTTACTTTACGATGTAAGAGACAAGAATATTGCTAAATAAACAAAGGTTCAGTATTCCAGTTACTACTTTACTTTACGATGTAAGAAACAAGAATATTACTAAATAAACACACGTTCAGTATTCCAATTACTACTTTACTTTACGATGTAAGAGACAAGAATATTACTAAATAAGCACACGTTAAGTATTTCAGTTACTACTTTACTTTACGATGTAAGAGACAAGAATATTACTAAATAAACACACGTTAAGTATTTCAGTTACTACTTTACGATGTAAGAGACAAGAATATTGCTAAATACACAAATGTTCGGTATTCCAGTTACTACTGTACTTCATGATGTAAGAGACAACAATATTACTAAATAAACACATGTTCAGTATTCCAGTTACAACTTTACTTTACGATGTAAGACATAAGAATATTACAAAATAAACAAAGGTTCAGTATTCCAGTTACTACTTTACTTTACGATGTAAGAGACAAGAATATTACTAAATAAACACAAGTTAAGTATTTCAGTTACTATTTTTCTTTACGATGTAAGAGACAGGAATATTACTAAATAAACACACGTTAAGTATTTCAGTTACTACTTTACGATGTATGAGACAAGAATATTGCTAAATAAACACATGTTCAGTATTCCAGTTGCTACTGTACTTCATGATGTAAGAGACAACAATATTACTAAATAAACACAAGTTCAATATTCCAGTTACTACTTTACTTTACGATGTAAGAAACAAGAATATTACTAAATAAACAAAGGATAGGTATTCCAGTTACTACTTTACTTTAAGATGTAAGAGACAAAAATATTACTAAATAAACACACGTTCAGTATTCCAGTTACTACTTTACTTTACGATGTAAGAGACAAGAATATTGCTAAATAAACAAAGGTTCAGTATTCCAGTTACTACTTTACTTTATGATTTAAGAGACAACAATATTACTAAATAAACACACGTTAAGTATTTCAGTTACTACTTTACGTTACGTTGAAAGAGACAAGAATATTACTAAATAAACACACGTTAAGCATTTCAGTTACTACTTTACTTTACAATGTAAGAGACAAGAATATTAATAAATAAACACACGTTCAGTATTTCAGTTACTACTTTACGTTACGTTGAAAGAGACAAGAATATTACTAAATAAACACACTTTAAGCATTCCAGTTACTACTTTACTTTACGATGTAAGAGACAAGAATATTGCTAAATAAACAAAGGTTCAGTATTCCAGTTACTACTTTACTTTATGATTTAAGAGACAACAATATTACTAAATAAACGCACGTTAAGTATTTCAGTTACTACTTTACTTTACAATGTAAGAGACAAGAATATTAATAAATAAACACACGTTAAGTATTTCAGTTACTACTTTACGTTACGTTGAAAGAGACAAGAATATTACTAAATAAACACACTTTAAGCATTTCAGTTACTACTTTACTTTACAATGTAAGAGACAAGAATATTAATAAATAAACACACGTTCAGTATTTCAGTTACTACTTTACTTTACGATGTAAGAGACAAGAATATTGCTAAATAAAGAAAGGTTCAGTATTCCAGTTACTACTTTACTTTATGATTTAAGAGACAACAATATTACTAAATAAACGCACGTTAAGTATTTCAGTTACTACTTTACTTTACAATGTAAGAGACAAGAATATTAATAAATAAACACACGTTCAGTATTTCAGTTACTACTTTACTTTACGATGTAAGAGACAAGAATATTACTAAATAAACACACGTTAAGTATTTCAGTTACTACTTTACGATGTAAGAGACAAGAATATTGCTAAATACACAAATGTTCAGTATTCCAGTTACTACTGTACTTCATGATGTAAGAGACAACAATATTACTAAATAAACACATGTTCAGTATTCCAGTTACAACTTTACTTTACGATGTAAGACATAAGAATATTACAAAATAAACAAAGGTTCAGTATTCCAGTTACTACTTTACTTTACGATGTAAGAGACAAGAATATTACTAAATAAACACAAGTTAAGTATTTCAGTTACTATTTTTCTTTACGATGTAAGAGACAAGAATATTACTAAATAAACACACGTTAAGTATTTCAGTTACTACTTTACGATGTATGAGACAAGAATATTGCTAAATACACAAATGTTCAGTATTCCAGTTACTACTGTACTTCATGATGTAAGAGACAACAATATTACTAAATAAACACATGTTCATTATTCCAGTTACAACTTTACTTTACGATGTAAGAGACAAGAATATTACAAAATAAACAAAGATTCAGTATTCCAGTTACTACTTTACTTTATGATGTAAGAGACAAGAATATTACTAAATAAACACACGTTAAGTATTTCAGTTACTTCTTTACTTTACGATGTAAGAGACAAGAATAATACTAAATAAACACACGTTAAATATTTTAGTTACTACTTTAATTTATGATGTAAGAGACAAGAATATTGCTCAATAAACAAAGGTTCAGTATTCCAGTTACTACTTTACTTTATGATGTAAGAGACAAGAGTTTTGCTAAATAAACACACGTTAAGTATTTCAGTTACTACTTTACTTTACGTTGAAAGAGACAAGAATATTACTAAATAAACACACGTTCAGTATTCTAGTTACTACTTTACTTTATGATGTAAGAGACAAGAATATTGCTCAATAAACAAGGTTTCAATATTCCAGTTCCTAGTTTTCTTTTCAAAGTAAGTAACAAAAATGTTACTAAGATTACACACGTTTTGTATTCTAATTGTTAGTTTTCTTTATAATGTAAGTTACATGTTACAAACAATACACATGATGTAAGTGTCAAGAATATTATGAGCAATACACACGTTCAGTACTCAAGTTGCCAGTTTACTTTATAATTTAAGTAAAAAGAAGATTCTAACAATATACACGTTTAGTGTTCCATATGCTAGTTTTCTTTATAATGTAAGTGACAATGATATTACTAATAATACACATATTCAGTATTCCAGTTGCTATTTTTTTTTCTAACATAAGTTTCAAGAGAACTACTAACAATTCACACTTTCAGTTCTTCCCTTGCTAGTTTACTATTTAATGTAAGTGACAAGATTATTACTAAATAGCACACGTTCACTATTCCAGTTGCTAGTTTTCATTAGAATGTAAGTGTCATGAATATTACTTACAATATTAACGTTCAGTATTCCAGTTGTTAGTTTTGTTTATAATGTAATTGGTAAGAATGTTACTAACACTACACAGATTCAGTATTCCCGTTGCTAGTGTTCTGTAACTAACATGAATACTGGCAACAGAATACTATTAGTATGTTAACTGCTGTCTTTCTTCATATTACATGATACAGTTTTATTGATAACATTACAATTTCAACTCTACAGCAACCAGCTTTCTTCGGAGTCATCCAGACAAGAAATCTGCCATTAATAGACTTGTAGTATTTGAGTTGCCTGCTTTCTTCAGATATAGCAGACTATTTTACTTTCAACAAGCCAGAGTCTGTATTTCAATTTGGTGAAGTAACATTGCTCTATCTAACTCTTATGAAAGTATAACAATGTGATTGTTACGTCTCGTTATACGCCAAATTACACAGATGACCAGCCAGAAATTAGAACATATATAAATATAAATGACCAAATTTCTTTTCCAATGAAACTTATGTTGATCTGCACAATGCAAACTGCACAACCGTTTATTCAAAAATATGAATAGTGTTCACCCTAAATATACATTGCTAAGTATAATACCTTTCCGTACGATCATGTTCTATTTGGGAAGAGAATGATTACTATAGATAAATGCAAAATTCGTTCGTGTTTATTGATAAAATGTACAAATTTTGGTGTAGCAATCGCTCCCTCCCTTTGACTTTACGATAAATCTAAAGGCTCATAGCCCTAGAAATTAGATTTCGATATACGTGGTAGGACCAGGAGAGATAGCCGCTTGTGTAGCTTTGTGTTTAACAATAAACAAACGTTGATAAATATTTATTTTCTGAATTATCCACATATATATATATTTAAGTCAACTTCTGAGTTATCCAATTCTCCAGATTTTATTTTTACATGGTGTCCGGAAATTACATTAACAAAACTGCTTACTCATGTTTCAGAAATGCTTTGCTGTTTCCACGTAATTATTATCCAATGGTGAGCACGTGAAATGCAGTGATGTGGTTCACACACTTGGAAACAAGTGTTAATAAACGTGTTAACATAATTTCCAGAGATTCTGAACAACACTTTCGATAATGTTTATTAAATATCCTTATCTTTAAACAGTGTAAATGAGTTAGCTGAAACACTTATCCAAACACTGTTAAACTTTATATTTCAAGACGATTCGTCATAGAGTGTTCCAAGAAATTTCAATATGTTGACAGCAACCTAATTATCGTCTAGAGTTTACAGGATGCTTTGAAATGACTCAATTAAATTCACAAACATACGCTATGTGAATGTTATTCTGACAATTTCTCGTAAAGGTTAATTAAAGCCTTATATATATATAACTTTGTAATTTATGAAAGTACTAATACGTTGACTGTGGACGTGTAGACTGGCTAAAACAAAGTAAATCCGTTAAATCTTCTTCAAAAGTGTCTTCGTGTTGCTGTTGTTTTTACGTTGTGCTTTTTGCAGCTGCTTGTCTGTAAATATTATTCACTGTTACTTATAAGAATTCATTGTAAATTTTTAATCAGATAAGAGGTGCAAATATTATTAAAAGCTTTATTTATGGTTAAAATAACGGTTAAATTTATGGTTAACAATATTTATTATTAAACTTTTTTTTTACTATAGAAAGAAAACCTTGCTGGCCCGTCTAGGTTATTAGGGCGTTTGACCCGCAATCTGAGAATCGCGGGTTCGAGTCTCCGTCATATCTAACATGCTCATCCTCTTCGCTATAGGAGCGTTATAATTTACGATTAATCACACATGACTATCAAGCCCACTATTCGTTGGTAAAAGAGTAGCCCAAGAGTTGGTGGTAGATAGTGATAACTAGCTGCATTTCTTCTAGTCTTACTCCGATAAATTAGGGACGGCTAGCGCATATAGCCCTCGTGTAACTTTACAACACGCAAACAATCCCCCAGTGGTACAGAGGTATGTCTGCGGACATACAACACTAGAAACCAGCTTTCGATTCCCGTGGTAAGCAGAGAACAGATACCCCATTGTGCAGCTTTGTGTTTAACAATAAATAAATAGACTACAGAAAAAAAATGTTTTTGAGTAAATTAATAAAGTATACAGTGTGTTCTATTGATACATATTTTACAGTCTGTCTTTAATCTGTATTAAATGCTTAATAAGGCCTAATTAAAACCAGAAAATGAAATGACAAATGTCATAATCAGTAAAGGTTAAGAAAGACTTAAAACACTGAAAAAAATAGTTGTTATTTTTTCATTATGCCAATAAGACTTGTATAAACATATATATATTTATATAAAGTGTTATTTTGGTTCTATTGAAGGACTGTTCTTTTTTTCTCTGTTAGCTTTAGCTACCATTAGCAATCTGATTTAGTTATTTGAATTTAGCATAAAGAGACGATATGTTTTTGAAGATTTGTCTGCAGTCTCTGAAGGTTGTTAATTAAGTATTCGTGATAAATAATCAACACCATTTAAACGTATTACTTTATACTGTAAGCTTATTCACTTGTTAATTTGTGTTTTCTTCTAGTTCGGATAAGAAATAACTAGTTATCTCATTGTACAGTTTAGCTTTTTTGTTCGATACTTGATTTTAAGAACTGACTCTAAATGCTTAGTATAGGTTAACTTCGACAGGTGTCGTGCAGCGCTTTATTTAATATGTTTTTGTTTAGAATGTCGCGCAAAGCTACTCGAGGGCTATCTGCACTAGCCATCACTAACTTAATAGTGTAAGACTAGAGGGAAGGCAACTAGTCATCACCACCCACCGTCAATTCCTGAGCTACTATTTTACTAACGAATAGTGGGATTGGCCCTCACATTATAACACCCTCATGACTGAAAGGAGGAGCATGTTTGGTGTGACGGTGAGTCGAGTGCCTTAACCACCTGGCCATGCTGGGCTTTATTTAATATGTAACCCAAGATTTAGAAAAAGAGATTTGCTTCTGGTCGTTGTCACGAATTGTAGCTTGCTTTCATATTTAAGTTTAATTAGTAAACTGTATTTAATCCGCTTTAAGTAAATTCTAAATCCGTTCTGCGCCCTCTGCTGGAATTGAGCTTTGAACTTGTGTATTATAAGCTCCCGATTTATCGCTGAGCTGCCAGAGAAATAAATTAATATTACATGCAAATTCTATTTTTGGCCACTTGTAGATTTATGTAACAGTAATGGCAATGCATATCAAACATCATTCTACTTTCTGTATAATATTATTAGATGAAATAGTTAAGTAGTTTTATTAACGTCGTGTTATGTTAGAACTATTTTTTGTAAATACGTAAATGCAATTAAAGCGAAACTTTAAATATTAGTGTAATTTGAGTCTATAGGGTTTTAATCGTATGTTGACAGGTCAGTCGGATATATACGTGTTTAGTTGTGCATTGTTAAATCAACTGAACCTATGTGTTTAATTGAATGTTGGTAGGTCAGTTTGGTCTATATATGTTTTATTTTATGTCAGTTGGTTCTGCATGTATTTGGTTGTATATTTTTTGGTCAATTGCGTCTATTTGTTTAGTTGTCCATTGACAGGTCAGTTGGGACTATATATGTTTAGTTATCTATTGATGTGTTTAGTTATGCATTGTTAGGTAAATTGAGTCTATGTGTTTAATTGTATGTTGATATATCAGTTGAGTCTACATACGTTTAGTTGTATGTTGATAGGTCGACTGAGTCTATGTGTTTAGTTTCATGTTGACATGTCAATCGAGTCTATAAGTGTTTAGTGATGTGTTGTTAAGTCAACTGAAATAAACGTTAATAATTTCGAAGGAAGGTTAGGATAGATGTACGTGCTACGGTGTGTTATGATAGTTTAGCCTAATTAGATAAGCATTATAATACGTTAAGGTTTGTGGAATGTGTCAGTGTTTTCTATTAAATCAAATTGTTATTTATCACACAAGTCTTTATTAATTGTACAAAGAACATTTTTGGTTTATTTCATTCACAACTTTTCAACATCTGCATCTGACATCACCAGATGTAAAACACCAAATGAGGCTAACAGAATATGTGGCGACACACTCGGAATAAAAGCAGTAAAAATTTTATTATGTATCACCGATTAAAAAAAAAAGAATTATGTGAATAAAATGTCTAATATTTAATAAGTTGTTATGAAAATCAAATGTACAAACTAATTATCATACACAAATGTTTGTTCACCTCTCATTAAATATTTTAGGGCTCATATCATGGAAACTTTAAGACAAGGAGAATACCTTTGGACTGTGACGTTTAATCGTCACTTATCAGAGAACCAAGACAGATAATGGCTTGTCTAGAAGGAATAAATATTCTTTATCTTCACCCGTTTATCTTCACCTCTTTTTTCTACATCATCTATTTATGAAACAACGATCACGTCTCAAACCACGATTTATTTCTTTTATTACATATGGGTATTAAACAGCCTTTTCTAAACTTTGAATGTTTTGATTGTATTTAGTATAAACATTTAAACACGTGTACTTGAATTTGATTCCTAAGTGCTTGTTTTGAGTATTAGCCCATTACTTTTTTGACCCTGATAAAAAAAAAGCTTTTGAAATCATTTCACCCAGAAAATTCGAGAGGTTTGTCAGGTACCTCGCTAATTTTCTTTCAGATTTGTACCCCTACTTTACCAGTGACTTGGCTATAAATCTGTGGATGTATAAAGCTGAAAATTCAGGTTTCGATATCCATGGTGAACATCCGCACAGAGAGCCCGTCAGTGACGAGTTAGTACCTCAAGCAAGGGCCTTGCTCATCACTGCCTACAATAACAATGTAAAAGTATCAGAATCATCAGATGTTTCTCACAAACAAGAAGGTGCACATTTTAATAAACTATCAATTTCTTTTCAAGATGATCATGAATGGACAATAAAAGGCTACCAGTTACCTACCATTATGACCAATGCACCTTTCTGACCACAGGAGATAAACTAATTAGTTTCATATGGTTGTAAAAAGGGGTGCAACCAGATCTGTTCTTGTGCTAAGAAACTGTGCAACCTAAACTAAATAGAGATGTCACTAGTTGATTTACCAACCAAAAATGTTTTGTTTTTTAAACACAAAGTTACGTACCACTTCCAAACTGGACGCGCCCTACTTTGTGAATGTGCCCCATCTTCCATATTCAGATGATAGTAAAATAAGACCACCAAAAAAATTGTGTATTGATCCTGAAAATATACATCAGCACGATACTTAATTTATTAGTGGATTTTTTTCATCTTTGATTAGGCTTCAGACATTATTATTGTCTAGAGTTAGGTTTTTCAACCTTTAGTACCTCAAGACCCACAATTTCCATAGTTCTTCCAGCCCGCGACGACCCATAACTGCGGGTTTCGTTACCCACTGTTTGAGAAACGCTACACTATAGCAACACTACAGATGCTTCCCTCATTTAGGGTTAAGAAACAGTTGCGTTCGAAGATATAAAGATAAATGCAACCAAGAAAGAGAACAGTCTGATAGGCCTAACGTAAGTTTATAAGAGTTTAAGGTTAGAAGAGGGTACTGAAATCAGTTTGCTACTTAAATGGACTACTATAACCTAATACATTCTCACTACTGTGTTGAAATGAATGACCCGATAAGAAGTTGTTGGATTTTTTTTTTTAATCAGTTTGAACAATATTAACAACATTGTTCAACAATGTGAGACTTCAATCTGTTCATCACATACGTATTCTTCATAAACTAAAATTAAGCTTTTAAAACCTAAGCCTGGAATTTAGAAAATAATTCTGTCGCGGTTACTACTTTGATGCTGTTACTTGTATATATGATTGTATATATCTATCCATTTATTTTGCAAATTACACGTGTTATAGACCGTTGGTAAAACGTGTTTGCTGCAAGGTTATATAATGCAATTATATCATTTGGCTTACTAGACTCAATAACACAACCGTATAGTACAAAAATATTTCAGTTTTCCTGAGCTACGTTGTTTTTTTTAGTTTACCACTGTAGAATCCAATAAATATAAATCGTTTCATGTCACTCATCCGCTTGCTGAAAATATGTATAACGTTTCACTGCCAATTTTAGCGTGTTTTTACAGCTACCAGTGTTCTGCCTGTTTTGTTTCCAGAAACGTTCCGAGTTTCACAAATACAGATGCTACAGTTCTGTAATTTTTAGCTCGGAGGTTATCGATTATCTGCTTTCGATAGAAATTAAATAAATTAGAAACCGTCTGAACATTCCTTTTAATGTTCTTTTAGGGTTATCTGTAACTGCCTAAAGCGTATGCTTATTTTAGGCTTAAGAAGAAAGTAAAAACTAGCGAAACAAAATGAAACGTGGGCATTTCTAACCTGACAGTTCCTCAGTGAGTCAGCCACAACTGTACGGTCACATATCGTTAAAATACTAGGTTCGACTCCCTTCTGTGGACACTGCAGGTAGCCCAATGTGATTTTGCTAAAAAAAGAAACAACAAATAATGAACTAACAGAAACTAAGAAAAAATAATTTGTTTGAGGCTAGTGGAAAAACATTCACTTTAAGCTTTTAAAAAAATGACGCCATAGTATATATTTTTGTTTGTTTGTTTGTTTTGAATTCTCCACAAAGCTACAAGAGGGCTACCTGTGCTAGCCGTCCCTAATTTAGCAGTGTAAGACTAGAGGAAAAGCAACTAGTCATCATCACCCACCGCCAACTCTTGGGCTACTCTTTTACCAACGAATAGTGGGATTGGCCGTCAGTTATAACGCCCTTACGGTTGAAAGGAGGAGCATGTTTGGTGTGACGAGGATTCGAACTAGCGGCACTCGGACTACGAGTCGAGTACCTGGCCATGCTGAGCCATATACTTTTGTGATTCAAAACAACCGTAACAGGATGTCAGTAATATGGTATCACGCTGTAATAAATGAAACTCTAAATATACATATAATTTACTACAAGTAATAAATTCGATTAATTGATAGTATTTATGTTTTTGTAATACATCAAAATTCTTACCAAATAATACATCCGTAATATCTGAATATGTAATATATACCTCACCGCTATTGATATTACAGATACTGAGGCTACTTTATGACATCTACCAAACATTATTGGGCTAACTTGTCTGTCGATGCACAGCTTGAATGACGCATTATTTAGGAACAGAGGCTGTAAATAAACACACGAACCAGTACTATTAGATGTAATTATTTAAACCTCATAATAACGACTTTTTGTATAATCCATAATGTGAGAACTTACATCGTTTATAACGTTAAAATACTTTGTTTATTTGTCTATTAGTGGTTTATTTATTAAAGAATAATATTGAAAATTATGAAGCCATTAATTTAGGAACTGAAATTAGTTTTGAGATGTTAGGAGACTCTTACCAATAAACTAAAAATGAACTGTCTTCAACCACAATAGTTGTCACGTAACATTTTGGAATGCTATTTGTACAAACCTTTAGTACTATTCACACCTAACTATGTTTTTATTGTTGTTCAACCACAACAGTTGTCACGTAACATTTTGGAATGCTATTTGTACAAACCTTTAGTACTATTCACACCTAACTATGTTTTTATTGTTGTTCAACCACAACAGTTGTCACGTAACATTTTGGAATGCTATTTGTACAAACCTTTAGTACTATTCACACCTAACTATGTTTTATTGTTGTTCAACCACAACAGTTGTCACGTAACATTTTGGAATGCTATTTGTACAAACCTTTAGTACTATTCATACCTAACTATGTTTTTATTGTTGTTCAACCACAACAGTTGTCACGTAACATTTTGGAATGCTATTTGTACAAACCTTTAGTACTATTCATACCTAACTATGTTTTTATTGTTGTTCAACCACAACAGTTGTCACGTAACATTTTGGAATGCTATTTGTACAAACCTTTAGTACTATTCACACCTAACTATGTTTTTATTGTTGTTCAACCACAACAGTTGTCACGTAACATTTTGGAATGCTATTTGTACAAACCTTTAGTACTATTCATACCTAACTATGTTTTTATTGTTGTTCAACCACAACAGTTGTCACGTAACATTTTGGAATGCTATTTGTACAAACCTTTAGTACTATTCATACCTAACTATGTTTTTTATTGTTGTTCAACCACAACAGTTGTCACGTAACATTTTGGAATGCTATTTGTACAAACCTTTAGTACTATTCATACCTAACTATGTTTTTATTGTTGTTCAACCACAACAGTTGTCACGTAACATTTTGGAATGCTATTTGTACAAACCTTTAGTACTATTCATACCTAACTATGTTTTTATTGTTGTTTACTTCTCAAGGGCAAAAAGTGTGTTTTTTTTTGTAATGTCAGTATCTTATTTTGCAATTGGATTTTGTTTAACTCAGCAATCATACTTTTCATCTATTTTGTGAATTAGTTTTTCACCAAGATGTATGTAAAATGAAGCACCTTTACTCCAGTCAGGGTCAAGATGAACCCACAATACCAAGCCACTTAGGTAGCACACACCTCGCACAATATAACAAATAATAACAGAATATTTATCTGTTTCCTATTTATTCAATAACAGTTTCTTCAGCTGGGATCTCTCACTGGGTTTTGGTGTTATGTTATACGTCATCAGCTTCTCAGGCAACGTGAGGTTATGGCAACAAATTCGTCGAAAGCAAATGAGGTTAAGACCACGCAACATGCTTTGACGAACTCCATTTCAGAAAGCAGTTCAACCATATTTGTTATTGATGTACTGATTATCGTTAGTCACGTTTCTAATTATTTCTTGACTAACTTCAAAATTCGTCAAATAAATTATCGCAAGTGACTTAGTTTGAGAAAGTTTCTTTAGCTCCCAACGTTTAAAAAAGAAACGTGGTTTATCTCAGTTTCCCGTGACAAAGTTATATATGGAGTGTCATTTAGAATGCCACAGTTCCAACAAATAGAAATAACAAAGTTTATCTGATATGATCTTCAAAAGGACGATCAATAACTCGTCACTTTAAGTCGTTATGGAAGCCCACTTGAAATCGAACTGTGATTTGTTCACTTTTAAGCTTTGGCACTCCATGCTGTCTTGAAGGTACATTCTACCCCAACATTATCTTAAAGAAAACTTTATATACTTTTATTGTACGCAATGCTTCTAATTAATTACATTAATGAAATTATTTTTTCTTTTTTATTGATTAATGTCGAAAACAGAAATTTCTGGTTCTTGTTTTATTTTTTTAAGGCACAAAGAATTTTCCGAGCATAGTTGTAAAATATCTATAAACTTCAAGCAACGTTTCTCACCTTAAATCGCTAGTGAGGCTGTTGGGTGTTACCAAATAATATTAAAGCTGAGATTATGAGTTATCCTTCGTAGCACAAAGATGCAGTTTCTCTCCTTCAGAAACGTATGGACGTTAAACTGCATTGTAATCAAATGAATTGTAATTATATGTATTTAGTATAGAATTCCGTCAATTTTCTTTTTCTGAGCAAACTTTTATCAAACTTTCGAAAAGGAAAATTTCTTTTAAAACGAAACTGACTGGAAAGTGTCTGTTAGTTGTGTTTTAACTTTATGGAGTTACTGTCTACTTGTTTCTTACTAATGCGAGAGAACTTTCACTGTTCATTCACTGTCAATCTTTAATTTAAGACAAAAATTAATTTTTATTCTTAAAAAGATTGTCGTTCAATATGTTTACATTTTTCAAATGCAAGAGTGTAGATCTAACTAAAATTCCACTGCAGGACAGCAAACACAATATAAAATTTATCTTAGTGTTTGGCCTAACCTTATAACATAAAAATTCCTTCATACCGAATAACAAGCATTTTAAGCCCAGCATGGCCAGATGATTAAGGCACTCGACTCGTAATCTGAGGGTCGTGGATTCAAATCCCTGTCGCACCAAACATGCTCACCATTTCGGCCGTGGGGGCGTTATAACGTGACGGTCAATCCAATTATTCGTCGGTAAAATAGTAGCCCAAGAGTTGGCAGTGGTGGTGATGACTAGCTGTTTTCTCTCTAGTCTTACACTGTTAAATTAGAGACGTCTAGCGCAGATAGCTCTCGTGTAGCTTTGCACGAAATTAAAAAAAAACAAGCATTTTAGAGCTACATGTAATAAAAATTATTTTGATATTTATTTAAACAATTAAATTACACTTGTCACTTTCACAGATAGGTCCTTTTAGAGACTGTATAATATTCCTGATATGTCCCCTGAAGCTTATAAACTTTTCGGTCTCTAGCTGTGCAACAAGTACACATAGAAAACCATTAATTCATTCTATGGCCGGCATGGCTAGGTGGTCAAGGCATTCGACTCGCAATCAGGGTCGCGGATTCCGAATCTCCATCTCACAAAACATGTTCGCCCTATCAGCCGTGGGGGTGCTGTAATGTGACGGTAAATTTTACTATTCGTTGATAAAATAGTTTCCCAAGAGTTGGCGGTGGGTACTAACGGCCTTCCCTCTAGTCTCTAGTCTCACACTGCTAAATTAGGGACGGCTAGCGCAGATAGCCCTCGTTTAGCTTTGCGTGAAATTCAAAAACAAAACAAACAAAACTCTTCTTACAGACGACTTGTAAAATGCGTGAGATACAATATATTATTTTATAGTCTGTAATAAAGATATGTCAAAACTCAGCTGTAACTGAGTAACTGACGACCATTGAAACGTGCTCACCATGGATTACTTTCTCTGTCAAAAGCAGCAAGTCAATAATTTGTAAAAAAATAACAGGGTACGTCCATATTATTACAATTCTTCCAGTAGTAAAAACTTACAATCAATGGGTTTTTGACGATCAAATATCAATAGTTGTCATGGTCGATTGTCTAGATGATGTCTTATGGCTGATCATTAATTATTTTTTTTATTTTTTTTACTGGGCACCAGTTACTATCTAATTTATATCCAAAGCTCCATATGCTAGTCTGCCTCTGTCTACAAAGAAGGACTGAGCTTGTGATGGATGTGGTAAGGATTTGGTCATGGGTTTTCTTGAAATAAAGGCTGACAAACCATCCACTCATTTGGGTTAGGATATACAGTAGTTAGTGATTATTTGTTAGTGTTTACCAGGTAGTAATGAAACAATAAAAATAGTAATTAATTAATTAATAATTCGACCTATGAGGTCGTACAGTTACCACCCATTAAAACAACTTCTTGATGTGAGTTTCCACCTTTACCATCCGAGCCAATATAGTCTTTGGTGCTCTGACTTGACTTCACAGAAGTCGTCTATTGCCTCTGAAATTACATCTCATAGTCTACTGTCTTGTACGGTCAGTATGGTCTTGTATGATCAATCAGAACTTCTTCAACTGATCTGCACAAACTGTCAAGTTTATTTATTCGTGAACTGCTTTTGAGCTTTGAATTAAGTTAAACATAGCTAAACAGATGGCACAGTTTCTATCAGTTTGAACCATTGAAAAACCAGACAACATTCGATGTAGGCTATTCCGTCATGAGTTGCTAGAGTACATTTTCACGTATTCTATACTTTAATCACATCAGAACTCTTCCCTTTAACAGTCCTTGGAAGAGAGGAGGGTTAATCGTCTTCAAAAATCATCCAGTCTTGTGTACTTTGCCACGAGATTTAGCAGCCTAGGACGTCTTGTTAAATTTCAAAAGTCTGAGTTCCAAGAACTGTCCCACATTTTTTTAATCGCGTGGTGGTTAATGCGTCTAGTCTACAGATTGTGGTTAATGGTGTTAACTAGCCACATTCTGGTGTTAACTAGCTACATTTAATTTAGTCGATCACTTCAAAATTAGGGACAGCTAGCGCAGACAGCCCTCGTGTAGCGTTGCTCAAAACTTAATGAATAAGCACACTTCATGACAGATCCTCTATATTTTGAGTGTTCATTATGTGCAGAAGGTAAAAAGCCGAGTTTATTTCTTCATACCATTTCCCTTTTACTAATATTTTGTTAGACAGTGACAATGTAAATACTGTCCATGCATAAAGTTTAACAAAAGGCATTGTTAGTTTTTACTTTTATGTTTAACCTACCCTTTATCCTAACTACTGTATGTAGTTAAAATAATATTTTAACATGATGCAGTTGTAGTTTTTTAACAGATTTTTGAAAATAACGTCACGTGCAAGCTAATCTAAACATGACACAGAACTCAGAACATGCCACTAAAAATTCCTATGTATACATGTAATAATCAATTAGAAAGGTAACTCGCAATAGAGAAAAGCAATGAAAGTTTTAGATCTCTTAAGCAAAACATAGAATAATTTTTTTCCTATCAATAACGACAATCTAACTTGTCTAAAACAATGTCTCAGTTCTAATACAATTACTTATCAAAGCAAAGTTCAGAGGTAAATAAAAATTGAAAACTTGAGGTATGACTGGAAAGACTACAACAGCAAAATAAACAAGCTTAATATTAAATGTCGTTGCTGAGATACAATAAACAAGAAGTAAAATAGTTATGAACTACAAAACGGAAAGCCTCAGCAGAAAGTTACAGTTTCATATCTAGCTCTTTGTTTTGTAAGACAGTTTGTTTGTTTCTTTCTTTTGAAAGAAACTACACGAGAGCTATCTGCGCCAGCCGTCCCTAATTTAGTAGTGTAAGGCTAGAGGGAAGGCAGCTAGTCATCATCACCCACCGCTAACTCTTGGGCTACTCTTTTACCAACGAATAGTGGGATTGATCATTACATTATAACGCCCTTAGGGCTGAAAGGGCGAGCATGTTTGGTGGGAAGGGGATTCGAACCCGCGATCCTCAAATTACGAGTCGAGCACCCTAACCACCTGGCTGTGCCAGGCCGGTTAACTATGTAAAAACTTAACATTAAGCAACTAAAGTTAAAGAGTGCATGTGGTAGACAACAAAAACTGTCACTTATTGCAGCTCATTCTAGTAACAGTTTGCGTATTAACAAACACGTCATCAGTCCATTCAAGTGAACATAGTCTAAACATGTCTACTTTAGGTATTACACGTGGTATGGCACTGGTGTGACATTTTTATTTCATTCTGTTGTTGCATGCGTGACAGTATCCTTGTCGCCATGACAAACAACAACAAAAAAAAGAAACGCTTGCCCATGGATTATAAATCACACTATCGATTTTAAGACATTCGATTTCTAGAGTCAATGTCTTTGCATCTAATCTTCTTGTCTTCTTCCTGCTCGTCCGCAATGCAGTAAGAATCTCATAATTCACTTTTAATTCCCCTTTTGTTCTAGTTGAACTTAAGGTAAAAATGTAAGTGATATTTGAAGACCAGCAATCAATATGAAGATTTTCTATTATACATTTCGCTCTTTTGTACGAGATTCTTAAAAAGAAATGAATGAGTTAACGGTAATTTCTGATTAAATATGCAGTACGGGTAATATTTGATTGATTTATTCCTAATTCATTAGAAAATTTACAAAATTTAGGTGCAATTGTCAGTTTTCATTTCACATAAACAATGTCAAAATACAAAAAAGGCTTAAAACAACGTGCAATACTCTGGGTATTTTCAAGTTCACGTATCAGACTTGACAAACCATGTGCTCGTTACATAATGTAGAACATGGACAGCGTTATTGAAACTGTTATAATATTAAAAGTGTGAATCTATTCACTCTTACATTATTCTAGCTTATACACTATTAGTATGAAGTTGTGTTTTTTTTATAACCGTTAATTAACAACATTAGTGCATTTAGCTGTGGTTTTAGGACTATTCGTTATTGCTCAGTACATTTAGCTGTGGTTTTAGAACAGATAATAAATACTCAGTATATTTATCTGTGGTTTTAGAACCGTTAGTAAATGCTCAGTACATTTAGCTCTGGTTTTAGAACAGATAGTAAATGCTCAGTATATCTAGCTGTAGTTTTAGAACCGTTAGTAAATGCTCAGTACATTTAGCTCTGGTTTTAGAACAAATAGTAAATGCTCAGTACATTTAGCTCTGGTTTTAGAACAGATAGTAAATGCTCAGTACATTTAGCTCTGGTTTTAGAACATATAGTAAATGCTCAGTACATATAGCTCTGATTTTAGAACAGATAGTAAATGCTTAGTATATCTAGCTGTAGTTTTAGAACCGTTAGTAAATGCTCAGTACATTTAGCTCTGGTTTTAGAACAGATAGTAAATGCTCAGTATATCTAGCTATAGTTTTAGAACCGTTAGTAAATGCTCAATACATTTAGCTCTGGTTTTAGAACAGATAGTAAATGCTTAGTATATCTAGCTGTAGTTTTAGAACCGTTAGTAAATGCTCAGTACATTTAGCTCTGGTTTTAGAACAGATAGTAATTGCTCAGTACATTTGTCTGTGGTTTTAGAACCGTTAGTTAAAGTTCAGTAAATTTAGCTGGGATTTTAAAGCTAATCCACAGTTACCTCATAATGTGTGAGTTGTGGACTTAACTTCATAAAACGCGCAAAATCTAAGGATTTTAAAACTTAGGTTCAACTACGCTCTCCAGCAGCAAACTTTGCTCAACATTCACAAACACGTCATAACGACAGTTTCAGATTAAATCCGTACGAACTTTGGTATCTGTTATTTTAAAGCTAATCTACAATTTCCTGACAACGTGTGAGTTCTAAAAGTAACTCCATAAAACTCGCAAAATCTGAGGTTATTATGATTACATCATCGGATTTCCGCCAGCAATTCATACCCTAATTATCATTGGCGTATTTAGGAAGGGGCAAGAGGAAGCTCAGCCCCACGACCCATAGTCTGAATGTGGACCTATTAAATTACATGAGATGTAGATCCCAAAAACGTTATTAGCCCCTCAGCTCACAGAAACTTAACTCCACCACTGCTGGTTACGCTAATTTGAGATTAACTACATACAATTTATGGCATCTGTGATTTTTAACGCTATTCTGAACACTTCTCTGAAAGATGTTTATGTTAGTTCTTGAAAATCTGTACTATAGTACTTGTATTCAGAGAATTCAGTCCCTATATAGTAAGGACTAACTACGACTTAGAAGTTTATTTTATGTAGAAGACTTACAGATTCAGATTGTTGAAGACTTACAGAATCAGATTGTTGAAGACTTACAGAATCAGATTGTTGAAGACTTACAGAATAAGATTGTTGAAGACTTACAGAATCAGATTGTTGAAGACTTACAGAATAAGATTGTTGAAGACTTACAGAATCAGATTGTTGAAGACTTACTTTTCATAAACTTTTATAGTTTTCAAAGTCGAGAAGAAACTAAAAGTCTGATCCTAAATACCAAGAAATCCAAAATCTGTGGAGTCTGAAGTTCTGGTGTGTATTAATCTGAAGATTATACGAACGATATTTCAGGTCTCTTGTGTGATAATATTAATTCCTGCATTGTCCATAATACATATGCATATGAAACAATTACATAATATTTCCCGAGATCCCATATTTCATTGTGAAAATCTTAAGACAGTGAGATAAGTTTTAACCTTCACATCTTGACGCATTTTCTCCAGATCTTCAACTGCACATGGACACTGGCTCCCCAAACAACGTTTATGTAAACCACGGGTACAAAAAACCATTGGAATTGTGTCAGATGGCTGGCAAAATGCTCTTGGTTACCTTATAGTTTGACTGGTGTGTGTTGTATATATATATATATATATAGTTTGACTGGTGTGTGTTGTATATATATATATAGTTTGACTGGTGTGTGTTGTATATATATATATATATAATTTGACTGGTGTGCGTTGTATATATATATATATATATAGTTTGACTGGTGTATGTTGTATATATATAAATAGTTTGACTGGTGTATGTTGTATATATATATATAGTTTGACTGGTGTGTGTTGTATATATATATATATATATAGTTTGACTGGTGTATGTTGTGTATATATATATATAGTTTGACTGGTGTGTGTTGTATATATATATATATAGTTTGACTGGTGTGTGTTGTGTATATATATATATAGTTTGACTGGTGTGTGTTGTATATATATAGTTTGACTGGTGTATGTTGTGTATATATATATATAGTTTGACTGGTGTGTGTTGTATATATATAGTTTGACTGGTGTGTGTTGTATATATATAGTTTGACTGGTGTGTGTTGTATATATATATATATATAGTTTGAGTGGTGTGTGTTGTATATATATATATATAGTTTGACTGGTGTGTGTTGTATATATATAGTTTGACTGGTGTGTGTTATATAGAGAGAGATTGCTATGAGAAGAAACGGTAACCAAACCCTTAACTACCAACACCAGCCTTTTGCAAGATAAAACGCATGTTAACTTGTTCTTGCGACCAAAGGTTATTTTATACGAAGATGTAACCTTTGGTCACCTTGGCAGTTTGCTGCTTAACAACACAAACTGTTGAAATATGATGGATATATTGTATAAAACACGACAACAACCGTTCTTTTTCCAACATTGGATGAATGTGTCCTCATGACGTGTTTGGTTGTTGTTCCTTACATTGTACTTATTTATTGCATCTACCTGTTTCAATGGCTGGAAAAAAATCATTCATTTCTGCTTCCTATGGTTTGCTTCTTCAACCTAGTTTTAATTTTGAGAACTTGGCAGATATGTCGTCCAATATGGCTGTTATGATTTCAGTTCCTTCTAAATCAATGAGAAAGATGGCTTGAAAACATTTAGTCTATAAGGTTTATTGTCTTACTAACGGGTCCTGAAGATACGTCCATCTTCATCACAAAGACATTTTGTTTGATCAGTGAATCCTGTTTCATAACCATAACTTTCTTATTATGAATGAGGATGTTCCTTCTGAATACCTTTGAGTATTGTTTCGGAGTCTGATGCTATCCTTAACGCTCTTATGTATGAAAATATGTCCACGATGCATCAGTGTCATTTTATTATGCCCTATATCGTTTAAAAATTTTACACGCATATTCTTCTCCTATAAGTCTATCCGAAGCAGCAGTGATCTGTTAAAGCGGTCGTGAAATTGTTGAAACAGGAGAAGAAAATGTCGTCCGTGGCATATGTGGTGAAGCGCCATCTCAGATTGTTCTTATAATATAACTATCTTTTTTCATACCAACCAGCCTTATTCTAGTTAATAAAATGAGACCTTAAACATTTTCCTTTGAACGAACTCTGACTTCGAGAAATCGCTTAACTCTGCCAGCCTGGAGTTACGCCAGTTTACCATATTCGATCACTGGAAATGAATGAAGTAACAAAGCACTTGCGACAAATTATATTTGATAATTTAAAGGAAAACCGTATAACTAAAATAATTATATTTAAAAGCTACTGATATTAGAGATACAAAATTTTACCAGAGGCACATCGAAAATCCAGAGTTCTATAAAGTTTTGTTTGGAAGAATGTGGGTCTCACGATTATAAACTTTCATTGGTGCTACAGTAAGAATCGAGGTGGAAATTGTGGAGAAGCCGGACTGACAAGGAATTTTTCAAGACCACATTACATTGAATATCTAAATAGTTTCTTTTTTTCTCTAAACTAGCTTATTCTGCTTTTATATATAATTGTTATTCCTCTCTTTCAGCAATAAAAAGTTGGTGATTTGAATAACGTGCGCGTCAGTGTGCAGATATTATACGATATGTGAGCACTGTTTTGAACAGACGATTCTCGCAGTGGAGTCATTTAGGGTTAGGCTCATTATGTTGATCGAAGAAACTCACACCTCCAGCGACAGGTTTTGAAAAATCTTGCTCATTTGTAGACTTTTTCTCGTAAGCATTAAAGTCCTTCACGTGTCTCTTGTTAAATTTTGTTCCCCGTAGAATAAGCAGTTGTTAAACTGTAATCATTGTAAATATGGGATATTCCTTATATTCCACCTTTATGCGTGCAGTACATCAACCTGTCACTTTTCTCTCGTCTTTGCACAATAGTTAAGCCTTAGGAAACAAAACAAAAAAGTTTAATTGTTTGAGATTTCATGAAAGTCGTTTTTTTATATAATTTGAAAAAGTATAATGGAAACAAACAGAAGCTCTACACATATAACGTGTGTGTGTTTTCTTATAGCAAAGCCACATTGAGCTATCTGCTGAGCCCATCGAAGGGAATCGAACCGCTGATTTGAGCGTTGTAAATCCGTAGACCTTCCGTTGTACTAGCGCGGGACATGCAATTTTAATGTTTCAACGTTTCTAAGATGTTCATTTCAAACTGTTCTCAGAACAATGATTTTCAACCCTGAAAAATAAAGATATAAAATAGTGTTTTTCAAGTTGGTGAAATTACAATAAAGACATTTTATTTTAATAGGGTATAAATTATTAAGTACATTTCAATATAATGCATTTTTACAAAGCCATCACAAATGAAACTTGATAATTTACCTCCTGTGTCTATAAAGTGATTAAATTTCGCTTGTTTCGTGTGTTTTAGTATATTTTTCAATGTAATACAACAATTGTTTTATAGCTTAATTTCTCAAACAAAAAAACATAATTATTTCTAAAGCTTATTTTCTCAACGTAATACTAACACTTGTTTTTTTAAAGTTTAATTTCTTTGTTTGTTTGTTTTGGAATTTCGCACAAAGCTACTCGAGGGCTATCTGTGCTAGCCGTCCCTAATTTAGCAGTGTAAGACTAGAGGGAAGACAGCTAGTCATCACCACCCACCGCCAACTCTTGGGCTACTCTTTTACCAACGAATAGTGGGATTGACCGTCACATTATACACCCCCACGGCTGGGAGGGCGAGCATGTTTAGCGCGACGCGGGCGCGAACCCGCGACCCTCGGATTACGAGTCGCACGCCTTACGCGCTAGGCCATGCCGGGCCTAGTTTAATTTCTAAATATAATACAACAATTATTTTAAAGCTTAATTTCACAATATAACACAACAGTTGTTTTTATAGCTTAATTTGTCAACATAATACAACAATTGTTTTTATGGTTTCATTTCTCAATATACGAGGGCTGTTCAAAAAATACGCGGACTGTTTGAATTGCGCGGCTCCAGTTGGTTCCAGGGGAATCCGCTTGGTGTCGCTAGGTTTGCACAGATCAGCTGATTACGACGCCATTTCTCGATTGCAGACATCTTCATTTGTGTATTAGCTACGCGGTTTTAAGTGAAGTGCGATTTTTTTCGTTTGGCGGATTTCAGAATGAATGACCTGAAGGAGCAACAACTTGCTGTGAAATTTTGTGTTAAACTTGGAAAATCTGCGACTGAAACTTTTGCTATGCTTAACACGGCTTACGGTGATGTTGCTATGAAGCGCACGGCATGTTTCAAGTGGCATGAACGTTTTAAGGATGGTCGACAGTCCATTGAAGATGATGAGCGTCCTGGACGTCCTTTCACGTCAACTGACGACCCACACGTCGACAAAATCAACACCCTGGTGCGGGCAAATCGACGTCTGACTGTCAGGGAGCTTGCTGAAGAGTGTGGGATATCAGTTGAATCTTATTACGAGATTTTGACCGAAAAATTGAAGATGCACCGCGTTGCTGCGAAATTCAGCCCTCAGAACTCGTGAGTTTTTGGCCAAACACTCGATCACTGTTCTTTCCCACCTCCCCTACTCACCTGACCTTGCTCCTTGCGATTTTTTCTTGTTCCCCAAACTCAAGAGACCCTTGAAAGGAAGAATATTTGAGACGATTCCCGAGATTAAGGCAAATGCGACGAAGGCGCTGGAGGACATTACAAAAGAAGCGTGCCATTACTGTTTCAACAAGTGGAAACACCGTTGGGATAAGTGTGTGCGTTAGGGAGGAGAGTACTTTGAAGGGGTCCCAGACCTGTAACTTCTAAATAAAGTACATTTTGTTTTATGACGTCAGTCCGCGCATTTTGTGAACAGACCTCGTAATACAACAATTGTTTTAAGGCTTAATTGCACAATATAATACAACAATTGTTTTATGGTTTAATTTCTCAATATAATACAACAATTGTTTTAAGGTTTAATTGCACAATATAATACAACAATTGTTTTATGGTTTAATTTCTCAATATAATACAACAATTGTTTTTAAGGCTTAATTGCACAGTATAATACAACAATTGTTTTTATGGTTTAATTTCTCAATATAATACAACAATTGTTTCTAAAGTTTATTTTCTCAACGTAATACTAAAATTTGTTTTCTAAAGTTTAATTTCTTACCATGATATCAAAACGTATATAAGAACACTCTGAGAAGACAAAACAGCTAAATGAAAGAAAAAATGATATACAAACAAAATTGTATTGTATTTATTTCTAATCAGAGTTTTCTTTTCATAAGCGGAGAATGTTTTTCATTAAGTTACTTTACAATCATGGAAACGAACAAGAGGGAACAATAACTGGGGTATTGTGACTCAGCCTCCCAATTCAGAAGAATCTCAAAATTATTCGCTCCCTAGAAGCACAGCGGTATGTTTGCTAACTTACGACGCTAAAAACCAGGTTTCGATACCCGTGGTGACCAGAGCACAATAGCCCATTGTGTAGCGTTGTGCTTAACTATAAACAAACAAATAAATTGTCGCTAAATAAAGAATGAATAAGATAAAAGAGAAGTGAAACAGAATAACTAAAAATGAGAATCGTATAGATATATCCCCCCCCCCGAAAATATTAATTAGTTCTTAGAACTGTCTTGACAGTTGGTAGTCGGCGAGGTGCCAGGTTAGATATGCTATTCCTTGAATTTCGTAAATTACCTTTTATCTAAGTTAAAAAAAAAAACACAACGATCATTTGTTCATCGTTGTTGTACGCGCTAATTAATTATCAAACTTTGAAATTAATTATGTAAAATACGTAAAAGGTGTTATAATACATATATATGACCGTTATAGAGGGAGCCTCCACATTTAAAGTTTTGCTCCTAGTCTCTTCTAACCTGTGTACAGCCTTGATTTTTTAACATTGAGCTATGTTCGTAAGCAATATATAATATTTTGTCTTTTCACTATTTTAAAGGCACCCAGTTAGATGAGCGAATTTCAATGCTGATAGTGCATAGTGTAGTTTTGTATTTAATACACAAACAAAACATTATCATCAAAATTACGCTTAATTGTTCTTATTTAGAGTTGAAATGTTCAGAAGTACATTTTGAATGTTACAACATTTCCAAACTTTCCCTTCAGAAACGAATTTCGAACGCAAGAAATAACGAGAAAGGAGTGGCATCAGACAATTTTTTATCAACGCTTTAATCACCACTTACAATCCTTGTACCATTTTAATTTCTAAAATTCCTTCTGATTGGGTAATTTAAATAGATCTGAAACGTTACAGGTCGAGCTTTAAAAATTCTGGCCTGGCATGGCCAAGCGCGTAAGGCGTGCGACTCGTAATCCGAGGGTCGCGGGTTCGCGCCCGCGTCGCGCTAAACATGCTCGCCCTCCCAGCCGTGGGGGCGTATAATGTGACGGTCAATCCCACTATTCGTTGGTAAAAGAGTAGCCCAAGAGTTGGCGGTGGGTGGTGATGACTAGCTGCCTTCCCCCTAGTCTTACACTACTAAATTAGGGACGGCTAGCACAGATAGCCCTCGAGTAGCTTTGTGCGAAATTCCAAAAAAACTTTAAAAATTCTACCTTAATTTTTACCTGATATTTTGTATTATTTTCTGATGCTGTTATTACAGTTGGGTACTGTATTAATTAAATTTATAAATTAGTGATGGTACTTTACGTTAAAAATGTCATGTGAATTTCATTCACCTTACCATGAAAACAAGTTTGTTTGTTTGTTTGTTTTCAAAAAGCAATCACTGGTTTCAAATTTTTAGAAATTCGCTCTTGTCATGACTTTACAGTACATTCAGACCCCAAAACAATACCGTGTGACTTAACAGCACATTTGGACCTCAGAACGATACGATGTAACTTATCAGCACATTCAGGCCTTAGGAGGATACATTGTGACCTAACAGCGTGTTGGGACCTTATAACTCTGTGACGTAACACCATATCCAGACCTCAGAATGATAAACTGTAACAGCACATTCAAATTTCAAAACGATACCCTATAACTTTACAGCACATTCAGACCTCAGAGCGATTAGAGTTTTTGAAATCACTTATTTCTCACGATTTTGGACAATCAAATTTCCGTCCTATTCATTTGCATATTTTTTTGTAATTATAATTTGAAATGACGATCTCAAGATACTTGCTTAAAGCTTTGTCACGTCCATAACAAAAAATATATTCACAGAAACTAAACTGATAAGTTTCATTTGTAACTGATGTTGCTGTCTCTCTATTAAACAAGATATGTAATATTTTTAACAAATCACTTATTAACGTAACGCAGACTAGTGATTTCTGACTTTAAAAAATGATAAACATACTTGTTAGAAAATGAAATGTAAACCGACTTGCGACCAACTTTTAGGTTTCACTACTGTAGCCTTAGAACGCTGCTGGGAATGAATGTGGGACAACAGAATATTTATTCGATGTCGTTTCGTCAGTAACAAACATTAGCTTATGCTCTTGAATTTTTGAGCTATTTCGAAGATGGTAGAATAGTATTATCTATCCACCTGTTATGTATTTTTATCGACCACTCTAATCTGATTGTGGTAATTTTGACGAGAGCACAATTTCAGATATTTTTGCTGAATTCATATGTCCTACTACGTACGTCGTAATGCATTAGGCCACTGAATTCATGTCCTACTACGTACGTCGTAATGCATTAGGCCACTGAATTCATATATTCTACTACGTACGTCATAATACATTAGGCCACTGAATTCATATGTCCTACTACGTACGTCGTAATGCATTAGGCCATAATCTCCACACTTCTTTTCTTCTCACTTTCACTTAACAAAAGCAGTTTTTTTTGCTCTTTGTTTTACTGAGAAAGGTTTTTATTATCAGTATCTTTTTCTCCTTTTTATTTTCTGTCATGCTTTCTTTGGCACCACTAGCTCCCTCTTCGTCACTGCAATCAAAGCGGTTGGCTTCCTGCCAGTTACATCCGTGTTCGAATAGCCAATCGCGAAGAAACTTGAGTCACGATCCGGCGTCGGTACTGCAAGGCACTGATGATGCCGTGAATGTAGTTAATATTGGGTTCAGTAAGAGAGGTTGTAACCCTACGGGAAGGAAAATCGAACACAGAGTGTAACGGTCGGTCACTTTTCTCCAAGTCTCATCCGATCACGTTATGTCCGTTACTGGGAATCTGAATATTTCTTTAGTCAAGTCTGTATTATAAGTCCTTATTTTACCACATCTCCTTCAACGAGTATTAAAGTAAACTATTTCCCACTAAAGTTTTATCATTGTCACAAGTTGAAACGACAGATTTCTGAAAATAATGTTTCAAATAACTTTTATTATTGTTCTCCTGGGTCACCACTATTTTAAATCGACTTTTAACTCTAATCGATTTTGTTTATTGTTCTTTCTTTCTAACATCAGAACGTCACCACTCTATGAAACGGCTTTTTTATGAGATAACAGATAATCTGTCAAGACTTTACGTAGCTTCCATCTCAAGAAACTATCGACGCTATTTTTCGTCAGTAATGTTTTTTTAAGAAAAATGTATAAGAAAAAAGGAAAGTTACTTACCACGCCAAGGCCTAGTATGATCAAATTATATTTAAGACGTTGTATTATTTCACGAAGCCTAACTGTAACACAATTGTAGATTTACCAACAGAATGTCTTGTAATTTTGCACATTACAAACACAGAGTCACGACGCATCTGTACCAAACGTATAACAAACGAAAATCAGATTTAACTCACAAAACACAAACGAATCTGAAGGAAAATGTTTATATAGTGAAATATATTTATTTGATACATTAATATAGCATAAATTTTACGAAAAGTTTATATGAATTCAACCGAAATATCCGTCACTTGTTTCTACATGTACTTGCACACATAAATGGCATAAACTTCCAACTTAAGCAACTACTCTAAGTATTACTAAAACAAAAACTGGGATATGATTACTCACATTTGTAGTCCCATGACAAAATAGGTGGCACAGGGCATGTCTGCAGACTCACACACTGCAAAAAACCGGATTTCGATATCCGTGAGGGACAGAGCACCGTCAGCCCATTGTCTAGCTCTGTGCTTAATTCTAAACACACAAACTAAAGAAGTCAAGTATTGCTTTGCTCATCTGTTTAGATGTTTATTTTAGAAAGATAAACAGAGCAACATGTTATTTTTTTTACACTTGATTGATCAAGTATTGCTTTGCTCATCTGTTTAGATGTTTATTTTAGAAAGATAAACAGAGCAACATGTTATTTTTTTTACACTTGATTGATCAAGAAAATCATGCATTCATTTTCGCGAATTTTAAACCGTTTGATTATATCGAACGAAGTGTGCATCAGTCGTGTGGTTCAACAAATCTGCCACTGAGTTTTAATGACAATAAAAACTTACAGAGATTCAGATACCTCAGATCTCAGTACATCCTGTTAGTTAAGAATAAATAAACACTCTTTCATGTCATCTACCTAAAACATAATAATAAATAAGAAATACGTTTCGAAAATATACAAAAATAACGTTAAGTTATTATTGTTGAAAAACTAATAACCTACTAAGGTGTCAGTCTACACTGAACGCTAGAAAGTGTGCAAACAAACTTAATTGGTAATGCTTTTATTAACGAATAACACTAAATTAGTGTTTAATATAACATAAAGTTCATTAAGCAAAGCAACGTATTGTGGGTACACTTTAAGAAATTGGCTAAATTGTAATGGTTTCACTTCTCTTAAACCGTAAAGTTGTTCTTAGTAATATTTTTGAAGAAACGAAAAGCTATCCGCTGTAGAGTCTTATGCCTATAATGCAGTAATGTGACGAGACTTTAACTAAATATATTTTATACATTTAGCTAAAATATATATAAATATAATGTTTAGATTTTGACAGTAAAAAATTAGTTTTTCTCACCCTATGACCCTGCCGTGTGTCAGTTATCTGACAGTTTCCTAATAATAATAATTACTGAGTTCTTACAACTGCAACTGGAACTGAGCCAAGTGTCATTTCCTTTGTTCCATGGAGCGTGTATTTAAGTGATATTACTGAGTGATATAAAAACCACCGTCTTCACATACGATACGAGGCAGAGTTTCTAACTATGAAGAGCATTACTTTTAACAACTCTGATATTAATCACAAAGCTTTTGACAGTTTCAAGTTGCATTTAAAATACTTATCATGATACTTTATTATATATAATATATATTTCTTTGTTGTTTTTTTTATTTCGCGCAAAGCTACACGAGGGCTAACTGCGCTAGCCGTCCCTACTTTAGCAGTGTAACGCTAGAGAGAAGGTAACCAGTCATCACCACCCACCGCCAACGCTTGAGCTACTCTTTTACTAAAGAATAATAGGATTGACCATAACATTATAACGCCCCCACACCTGAAAGGGCGAGCATGTTTGGTGCGATTGGGATTCGAACCCGCGACCCTCAGATTATTAGTCGAGTGCCTTAACCACCTGATCTCGCTGGACCATATATTATATATACATTGTTGTTAAGGTTAAAACTCCCCGAGTTTCTTTCTTCCCTAGCGACACATTACGTTAACCATTCTGAACTATTATGCTGCCAGTTTTAAGAAATGTATTTTATGTTCCTTTAAGTATTTTGCGTCACATTTTCACAACTCATTTTACCAAGATGACCCATTTTAACACTCTGGCTATTCCATATTTTTAAAAAAGCGTCCAAGTTACAACAAATGCTAAATATTAACAAAAATCACAGCGCGTTTAAAATTTCGTGAAACAAAAAAAGGTTCAGCTGGTTTATTCTTATATTTATTTTTCTCTTTTGATATGTATAACATACACATACATATATATATATATTCGAAAAATATAGGTATCAGTCTCTTTGTCTGTCCGTAGTTTATTTAACTACTCCTAGGTCACTGAGCCAGTTCAAACACTGTGTGATGATAGTTTGAAACAAGGGACAAGTTAATAGATGTTAAAAGCCCTCCACATCTACCTTAGTGCTATTATTAAGCATTTATTATTCTTGACGTAAGTTAAGGTTAATTATATTCATAGATGGAGCTACGTTCTTATAAAAAAGTGTTAAAGCCTTTCTCTATCACAATATTCATACAGTGTGGATGGGCAAACAAACGTCTTATATTCCTTAGACAGCGCTCTGTAAAGAGGAAGGTAATAAACAAAATGGCCACCATTATTGTAGTAATACATAAATTCAGTTATAGTTTCTACTCCAACAGCTACCATAAGGTTGATATGAAGAGCTGTTTATTGAGTTATATTCACTTCCGACTTTGACATATGACCTTTCAACTTTGACCTGTGAGACACTTCTGTAGCCAAGGACTGTCAATTAATTAATCACGTGAAACATTGTGGAAGGATATTAAGAGTTGGATGTTGAAAACTGCTAACACAAAGCACCCCCCACCAACACTACTTGGTCGTCACCTCTTCCTACAAAGTCACACTAACCACCGCACAGTATATACCATGTTTTAGTATATACAAGTGGAATTCGTTAAGCTTATACAAACCTTTCGTGAGGTAATAATGAACATTGTACTAATACGCATGCAAAAATATAGAAGAGCCAACAACGTTTCGACCTTCTATGTAAAATATTTTCTCAACCCAAACGAGCCGTTTTTGCATATATATTTCTCTGCAAGTGGGTTTTCCCGACATCACTGATTATTGTACTAATACGTTATATTACAAGTAAATTGTTTTAAAAATTATGACTTTACTGTTATTTATCGTATCATTCACACAAACATGTTTTTTTTGTAAATTCATAAACTGAACCGGGCACCTTAGCTTCCATAAAAATAGACCTCTCTCCCAGTGGCACCGGCACCTTAGCTTCTATAAAAATAGACCTCTCTCCCAGTGGCACCGGGCACCTTAGCTTCTATAAAAATAGACCTCTCTCCCAGTGGCACAGCAGTTTATCTACGTACTTACAACGCTAAAAACTGGGGTTCGATGCCCATGGCGATAGAACACATGTAGCCCAGAACATGAAAACAAAATATATATAAAATAAATCCTATTTATAACTATCTCAAAATATATGCAATGTACCACCGTGAGTAAAAAAAATGTTTGTACATACTTTAAGTAGCTATAGTATGTTTCATAAAAATTTATGTTTTCAAAACAGGTTCCGACTTGAACCAGTTTACCAAACTTGTTTTCAAGATGGCATTTGGCTGTGGTGCAAAATGTGCCAAAGTTGTTCTTATGGCGTTTAACTCGATATTTTGGGTAAGACTATTATTTATTCTTCTTGGAAAAAATTCGAGTTCTTATGAATTGAAATTATGCAGTGTGTTATGTTACGAAATTTTGAAATTGTAATTGAGTTTTTTGGTGTTTTCTGTGTGTGTGTGTGTGTGTGTGTGTTTGTTTTCGTTTAGGGGTGATGGTAAGTAATACTTTAAAATAATCTCTTGTTTTCAGTTTGGTTCGTTTTCATGGTCTTAGAAATTGTAATTCTTAGATATTTTTTATAACTCGAACTTATCGACTATACTACATTGCGTCACAATGAGTCTTGTAAGACAAAAGAATTTAAACGAAACCAGTAAGTAGGTTCACCAGGTTTTAATCAAATGTATGTCAATAACATTACATTAATAAACCTTCAATACAGTTTATAATATTCCAGGTTTTTTCGCTCATTAAATTCTGTTAAATAAATTAATTAATCCTTCATTAAAATGGAAATCAGAAGATAAATTATTATCTCCTATGAGATTCACGAATAGACTCTATTCTATTGAGACATTTTTTCTCTAAAAGTGATTACAAAAAGAATATAGCCTTTTGTTTTCAAGTTCGATAACTAACTTCTAGACGAAACAGTTAATGCATTTTTTGTGTTCATTTCAGAAACATTGTCATATAAATTTAACAGCTGTCAGAACTGATGTGGCCTTACTCATACATTTACACTTTGTCTTTCTCAAGAAGAGATCAAATCTCTTTAGTTACGTTTTTTTGTGTATATAAAACTAAAAAATACACCATGCCATCTTACACCACAAGCTGTATAAAACTCCTTCTTTGTTAGCTGAGCTGATGATTGTTGGCATTACTTGAAACTGTCATTAATTAAGTAAAAACAACTGATTTTTTTCATTCTTACGAACTATAAAGATAATAGTTTATGAGTTTTAGAAAGTTACAGAAGATATTCGGTTTTATATACAACGCTGGGATTAGTAAATAAATCTATTCGAGTACGAAACATCTTTAATGTAATATATTGATCTCAATGTTTCAGGTTTTATTTGTTGAAGAGAATCTCTAATAAATTAATATTATTTGTCTGCATACAAATGCTGCATACGAAACTATAACATTCTTGTGGTACTTGTAAATGACCTAGTTGTATACACGCTTCTGAAGAGAATGTTTTATATCAGTATATTATATTAAAAGTATAATACTAAAGATTCCAATTTGAACTGACTAAAGCATAATTCTAGTGTATCAAAACTAAACAAATGCCAGTAAATAAAACAGAAATCTAGTTTAGTTCATTATATGCGTTCTTCCTCCTGTTGAGTTGGTTATGTAGTTAAAGTTACAAGTAATTTTAAATTATTTTTATAAATATGATAATTATGCGTATGAAAAATCGTAGTCAACCGTTTTCTAACCCTAACATCTTCATAGTTTAAACTGTTTTTACTCATTCTTATCCATTAGAAACAACTCAACTTAGGGAGTTACTACAAGTATTTTTTATCTTTTTCACTGATAATAAAAAACAATAGCTAAATATATTTGACCAATACAAACCTACCGATCGATGGAAATACTAACAGTAGCTAGATGTATTTCACCAATACAAACCTACCGATCTATGGAAATACTAACAGTAGCGAGATATATTTGACCAATACAAACCTACCGATCGATGGAAATACTAACAGTAGCTAGATGTACTTGACCAATACAAACCTACCGATCTATGGAAATACTAACAGTAGCTAGATGTATTTGACCAATACAAACCTACCGATCTATGGAAATACTAACAGTAGCTAGATGTACTTGACCAATACAAACCTACCGATCTATGGAAATACTAACAGTAGCTAGATGTATTTGACCAATACAAACCTACCGATCGATGGAAATACTAACAGTAGCTAGATGTATTTGACCAATACAAACCTACCGATCGATGGAAATACTAACAGTAGCTAGATGTACTTGACCAATACAAACCTACCGATCTATGGAAATACTAACAGTAGCTAGATGTATTTGACCAATACAAACCTACCGATCTATGGAAATACTAACAGTAGCTAGATGTATTTGACCAATACAAACCTACCGATCTATGGAAATACTAACAGTAGCTAGATGTACTTGACCAATACAAACCTACCGATCTATGGAAATACTAACAGTAGCTAGATGTATTTGACCAATACAAACCTACCGATCTATGGAAATACTAACAGTAGCTAGATGTACTTGACCAATACAAACCTACCGATCTATGGAAATACTAACAGTAGCTAGATGTATTTGACCAATACAAACCTACCGATCTATGGAAATACTAACAGTAGCTAGATGTACTTGACCAATACAAACCTACCGATCTATGGAAATACTAACAGTAGCTAGATGTATTTGACCAATACAAACCTACCGATCGATGGAAATACTAACAGTAGCTAGATGTATTTGACCAATACAAACCTACCGATCGATGGAAATACTAACAGTAGCTAGATGTACTTGACCAATACAAACCTACCGATCTATGGAAATACTAACAGTAGCTAGATGTATTTGACCAATACAAACCTACCGATCTATGGAAATACTAACAGTAGCTAGATGTATTTGACCAATACAAACCTACCGATCTATGGAAATACTAACAGTAGCTAGATGTACTTGACCAATACAAACCTACCGATCTATGGAAATACTAACAGTAGCTAGATGTATTTGACCAATACAAACCTACCGATCTATGGAAATACTAACAGTAGCTAGATGTATTTGACCAATACAAACCTACCGATCTATGGAAATACTAACAGTAGCTAGATGTATTTGACCAATACAAACCTACCGATCGATGGAAATACTAACAATAGCGAGATATATTTGACCAACACAAACCTTTTTTTGAAAATAGAAACTTAATACTTACTGAAATCATTAAATGTGGTTAAATTAACCAGAGCGATATTAGGAGATAAACCGGCTTTTAAGCAAACATTCAGAACGGTATTCGAAACAATGACGTCAGAAGTTCCAGAGAGAAGCCATCGTCACATACGATCTCGTTAATGTGATAATACAACCATTGCTTAATTTGGTTTGTAAACTCAACGGTTTAGTTAAAACAAGCCTAAAGGCAACCTTACAGTTTTATTTTATAATTCTGTCTCTATGGATAGTCTCAAAACGATTTACAATACTTCCTGAATATTCTTGGTATGTTTTTAATTTCAAACATTTTACTTTAAAGGATTTATCTTTTTGTTTTGGTAGTTGATATCCTCTCAGATTCCTCAGAACATAAACTTATTGTCTTCGTTTAATGTCGTTTTTACACTAATTCTACACTTAATATTTTAGGATCACACTTATTTAATTTTAGTCTAAAACATCATTTGTCTGTTATAGTTGGTAAATGGTTCACATTTACTGTCGTAGGTAATTTATGTATTTATATATAAAAACATTATATAAATATGAACGTCAACTTATTTGTGGTACAGATAAAAAAAATCCCTTGTGTTTCTTTAGGTACTAATCTTTCTGTTTCCTAACAGCTCTCTGGGGCTGCCATGCTAGGTACTGGTGTATACTTTCTTGTCGATACGGACAAAGTTACTTTGTATCGCCTGTTCTACACTGATGGAGATTATGCCCTAATCCAATACCTGGCATATGCTTTGATTGGAGTTGGTGGACTAGTATTCGTTGTTGGTTTCTTTGGATGCTATGGAGCCATAAGAGAAAACAAGTGCATGTTACTCACGGTAAGGATACATCATTTATCTCCCTATTTAAATTATGTTATTTTGTCATTTAACAGCAAATTCAGGGACCAATGAAAGGTCACATACGCTAAAAACGTAAAAACTGGAAATAAACAAACACCATTAGTTTTTCATTAGTAGGTTAACAGTAAGAAATACATTATTCAAAGCTCAGAGGTTCTAAGGACACCAGTTCGTTTTCTCTTTCTTTTATACAAAAAAAAAACTGTTTTATTTTCATATTTCCTGAGGAATATTTGGCATTTTCTTCCATTTAACATTCTGATTAACATTTTTCGGGCTGTTTGTTTATCATGAAAACAATCGTGTGAGGCTTTATTTTGAAAACGCTTAACGCATAACATTTTGGAGACAAGAGATCTGAAAGCCGATAGTTTTTACCAATGGTCTGTGTCCTCAAAATAATGTGAACCTAAATCCGATGTGGTCTTCTCTTTCATCTCTTCTTATATGTTGCTATTTGGTAAATCCTTGTAAATGTCTAAGTTGTGATTCGTTGTCCTATTAGATTCACTTGAACATGCAGTCATAGAATATAAGTCCTCATGACCAGCACCATAATATCACTTCTCTTGGCTAGTCTTAATCAAGCATAAAGTTACACAACTGGCTATCTGTGCTCTGCATTGTATCAGTAGTGTTTATTTTTAAATCAAAACTTATCCAACAAATAATCAAAATTAACAAACTGTATTTTATCGAGAAGAATCGAACACATATAGCTTGTGTCCAATATGGTGTATTGGTCTCAGTATGTATATATACATGTATTTATATTATTAATGTAGCTAATTTAGTTGTATTTTCTTTTCTATAGTATTTCGTGTTCCTCTTCCTCATTCTTGGGTGCGAGACTGCCGTGGGGATCCTGGCAGTTATATTTAAAAACAAGGTGAGAAACTTGTTCTAAGAAGAAAAAAGGGCTTTATATAAATGAAGTTTATAAAATCAAGCTTTTCTGCTTGCATTCAATATTATTTATATATCTAAGAAGTGTGAAAACATATTAATTATGTTCACTTTGTTTTTAATTTTGGCGATTGTATTGTTGCTTGGCTACAGGGAGATTAGACGTTACATCATGATTTCGCAACTTCCATCCATAATTTTCTCCAAAGTTTCAGAAGTATTTGAGCAAAAATGTAACACTAGAGTTAGACTGAAATATACTATTTTTTTACCCTGATTTGTCCGAATTTAAGTTTAAGGTGATCGTACTTTTAAAGACTAGAAATCAATTTTAATGTAAAAAATATTAAAGAAGGCAGTACTACAAAACATCTTCAGCAAAATTTAGACAAAAATAAACTCTTTACTCGTCATTACTATATATATATATATTGTCAGAGGAGGTAACGACGGAAATATAAAAACAAAACAGAAAACATGTTTAAAGAAAAATAAAGATATATATAGTTAATGTAAGTGACTTATAGCTTTACGATCAATTCTGAAAATGGAAGAAGTATTGCTCAATTTATTTTACGTTTTTCAACCATTTTTTTTCATTATAATGTATTAAAATATCTGATTTTTTGTGTGCAACATGAGTTTTACGTTCACTGAAGGAATGTCAAATCTCGTGAAAATATATAAAATAAATTCTGAATTATAGTAATCGTTAACTATCTAACACCGGCTCGGTCCAAACGACCAAGCTCGTGTACGTGGGTTAAAGTGAACATCCACTTGCGCTTTTGTTGTTGTCTTAGCACATATTGTGAACTGAAGTATATCACTAACGGTCGTAAATAATGAGCTGCAGTCCCCTCAGGTTTGCCTCTTTATGAATATTCGGGCAAGTTTCGTCACAAATCACTTTACTGATCAATTAGTTCAATTCTTTTTTTATTCGCTTTCAAAAATCGTTTTTCGGGCAAACAGAACTCCACCACCCCGCGTAGAAAAATCCTCGATACGCCTAAGGTAGTAATAAATAAAATATTTGAGAAACGTATAATTGTTTTTGTTCTCCTCGATTCTAAGGAAACAGTGACTTTTTTGTCAAGTGGACTGAACTTTGCACTTTTATTTTCCAAATAATCTAACAGTATCAGCCCAAAAATAAAAACCATCGAGATATTACGTTAATTCACAAATAGTCTCATAAATGCTCATACGATATCGTACATTTCATTAACATCAAACAAGACATGTGATGACTACTCCTCTTCGATAAATCTGTTGTAAAGCATAATAATGACAGATCATAACCGTGAAGACTTAAAAATATTTTTCTTTAAATCATAAATTGTACTATAGAGACAACATTAAGCGTGAAAGCGTCTTAAGATCCATTACCACCTGTTGATCAGCTTTTAATATGAAATAACGAGGTTCATTTGGATTATTTTTTCTGTAAATACTAAACATTTTAGTTATTATATACAACAACGAGATTTCTCGTCCAGAATACCAGAATATTTTTTATTTGTTTTCTCAACGCTGATCCGATTAACGTGTTTTTCTGTTTATATTATCTTTTTTATTTCGTTTTTATCCAGAAAGGAAGCTACAACACGTAATTTGTGAAGAATTTAGATGATAACGTAATATTCATTTCTATACTTTTCAGAAGCTCTTTCAGACGTTTTACGTCTTTCGTGAAATATATTTTCAGATATTTTCTGTTTACAACGTTACTGTAAGCAATAATTATTTTCAAATGGCTAAATTAAATATTCAAAAAAATATACTTTCGAGTAGGTAACTAGCCTATACGTAGCCGTTGTCTGCTTTTAAAACAGAAATCTCACGTGTATCAAGAGCAATAAGTATAAGCCAATTAGAAACTGTTTCTCGTAGATTTGTACTGGTAAGCTGTTTTAAAACAGCAAATCTACGCAATTATAGTAATTGCTAGCTTGATGCTAGAACAAAAACCCTAACTTGACTGTTCGTAAGTCATTCAACATTGGAAATCAAATTTTATTATACATTTTTATCGTCATTGTTATTGCTTATTAACAAAGAATTATGATATGTATTGTATATATATATATATATACGAATATTTTTTACTTGTACGACTTCTACATGGACATAATTGGATAGAAATGAATTTTTGAAAAATACCCAAAACTCATTTACTTTTTAATGTCTAGTAATTCTTTTTCCTGAGAATACAAAAAATAAAGTGAACTATATGAAAGCACTCAAGTTTGAGTCTTTTCTAGTTTATTGTATCTTTTGTGTGTAATCCTACGTGATACACTTTTGGCAAACGATATAAGAATGTACATGACGATTCTTTATAAACAAAACATATATGTAGATATTTATTTGTGTGTGTGTTGTGTCATGTTTCTAGCAGTGTCACATTTGAATAAAAATACGCTCTGACTACAAATATGGCAAATAAAAACGATCACAGAGAAATGGCACACATTATGTACATGTCATGGAAACAAAATTGGGTTTAAAACTTAAAGACTGAGTTTCATATAAAGTTCTTTGATATCAAACAATAATTCTTTATAGTCAGAGCTTTTGATACTGGGACAAGTGTTTAATTGTATTAAAATGTGTCAAAAACCTTCACTCTTTTGTTACTGTTTTTGGTAATGTTGGTTCGTTAAAGCCAGAATTTTCGAAGGTTAAGCCTATTTTTAAATAACTAGGTAATCAGAGGCTTGGAAGACAATGTGACATCGAAGCTGAAGAATAAGTATGGATTGGATGACACCATAACTGAATCCATTGATTTGGCTCAAACAAGGGTAGGTGTCGGCCGTTTACAATAAATATAACTATATACCAATAGTTCTTTGCCTTTTCTTAACCCACGAGACTCATATTGCGTCAAATTTGCGTCACGGAACTGTTCACGACATTCACGACAAAACAAATTAGTGCAACACCAGAAGTTGTTGTACTGAGTCTCACTTACTAATATCAAACAATGCAGTAACTTGTTGATATGATACATTTCCATTATGTTCATACTTGATATTTCAAAACTTGATAAATGACTTCAAACAGCCCTTCTCAGATTTCAGCGATCCGAGAATTCCTTTGAATTAGAATATTTTTCCGCTTCCCCCAAACTTAATGATGTTCCTCGTGTTGGAAATATATTTTGTTTGTTTTGAATTTCGCGCAAAGCTACTCGAGGGCTATCTGCGCTAGCCGTTCCAAATTTAGCAGTGTAAGACTAGAGGGAAGGCAGGTAGTCATCACCACCCACCGCCACCTCTTGGGCTACCGTCACATTATAACGCCCCCACGGTTGAAAGGGCGAGAATGTTTAGTGCGACCGGGATTCTAACCCGCAACCCTCGGATTATGAGTCGAACGCCTTAACACACTTGGCCATGCCGGGCCTGAAAATATATATATATATATATTCCATGTAGTTGAAAAGCTGTATTCCAAAATTAAATGCTATTATTAACACAAATTTATATTCACAAACATTTTTTTCTGTAAATAATATTTTTTAAAATATTTTTATGAAATTTCGAACATGACTCGCCGACCCTATTTTGAAAAATGTTTATTCAGAACATAATTGGAGTCTCCTAACTGTAAACGGACGGTTACAGCTGTATGTTAGGCTATTGTAATCAATATAGCAGTCTGAATCCAATACACCTAAAGTATTTTTTTAATTTTTATCTAATGCTCAATGGAAATTTAAACAACTATATTTAGGTTGCAAATTATCCTATTAAGTAACTAGGATGCCAGGAAATGATGAAATACTTTGAATACTACATCACAGCCATGAATGAATGTTTCAGTATTTATTGTGGGACGTCGTTATTTGTAATATTTGCTGATATTTTCTGTTGACGTAAATGATGTAAACATTGTATTTTATTTTGTTTGAATATCCTCTGTAGACCATCCAAATTTCAGAATATGTCGTTCCTCGTCTATAGCCATAAATAAGACCGAAACTAAAGTCAGCAAAAATATAATAATATTATCCAAGTAAATAAAACAACTGATGATTTAGAATAAGGATTCATAAAAGCATTTTAGTTAAGCTCGTAAAACAAAACCAAATTATTATCTAACAGTTTTTGTAGTTATAAATACTATACACTTGAAGCCTAAAGTTATGCACTATGTCCTCCCCTTGGTAAACCAGTAGTCCATTAGTGGACGGTCGAAACTATGTACGAATGCGTTATTCAAAAAGAAATAGGATTATAATTCCTTAGCCCAACTATATCAATAAAACGTACACCAGTAATAGTGTGGAGCTGACATAATTTCTTCAGCTTTATCTTGTGTAATGTCATGAATCCACCTGTGTACAGTTTCATGTTAGAGTTTCCAACCAAGCTGTCCCTGACAAAACAAAATAATCTTAAAAATGGTAATTATAGGATAGAAGGTTGGAACTATAAGGTTGATACACGAACAATAATTCCGGGCCTGGTAACTGAAGTGGCAATCGACTTTCGTGTAGCAGCGTACAAATATCTAGTATGTGACATATCAGTTGGTCGGTAGTAGTTACCCCAAATAAAGTATAAGGTAGCGAAATTCCAGCTTCTAACACCTTTTTGTACATGATAATTGTTTCTAGGTCAGGTTTCGATCGCCTTCTAATCAGATATATCTCACGAACGAGCAAAGACAATACATTTTCTTTTTTACAAGAGAAGTCTCACATTTAGACATAGACAGATATAAACATTTGCATGGACACCCCAAAATTAATATACACAAAATAACTTCACGTCTCTGAGAAATAAAGGAAAACTTGAACAAGTTTATTTTGCACACACATAATATGTGAGAAATAAAATATTAGATTTTTATTGGTTCACCATAGGTTTATTTTCTGAGAAAATACATACTCCCTAATAAATTCTGAGTAGATCTAAAGTAGAATTTTTAATCACTGCAGTTTTCAGAGTATGTTACGAAATTTTCTGAGTTAAAAAGCTTCTATAGTTACTTTTGACAGAAAATGTCCGTTTATTACAGATTATTTAATTTTTTTTTCACTTAGTGTTTAGTTGTTAATAGTTATTTGCCTAAGACACTGCAAGCCAAAAAGACACATACTCCGAATTTTGTGGTTATTGTTTGTGACAATTTTGTTTTCAAAAATAGAAAAAGAGGTTTCCATAAAGATAGGGTGATTCCAGGCGTGCTTTTTCCGCATCGCTTTCTGGAAAGATAACATATCTTTGAAAGGGAAAACAAAAATGATAAAATAACATCGGTGATCAATAACGAATACGTTCTTATACCTACTGCTTCTCCTAGAAAAATGTTGGTTTGTTTTTACATTTCCTTTCCAGTTTTATGTGAATTCACGTCAAAACCACCTTCTGTGTTGTTGAAAAATTGTTTCTAGCTTTAAACTCAGGTTTTCTGTTTGAGAAAGGTTTTGGATTCATTTCTTATTATGAGACGTACATGAGATTAATTTGACAGCACTTCTATCAGTTATGTAATAATCTGTACAAAAAAAAAAACGAAAATCATGTCAAGCTTTCATGTGTGTGTTTTTCTCTATTCTCATTCATTTTCCTCATTCAGGATTTTTTGTTGTGTCCATATATTCTACTTCTAGCTAGCTACCAGTTATCTAAAATTCACAATAAATACATGATGTGTCCATATATTCTACTTCTAGCTAGCTACCAGTTATCTAACATTCACAATAAATACATGATGTGTCCATATATTCTACTTCTAGCTAGCTACCAGTTATCTAACATTCACAATAAATACATGATGTGTCCATATATTCTACTTCTAGCTAGCTACCAGTTATCTAACATTCACAATAAATACATGATGTGTCCATATATTCTACTTCTAGCTAGCTACCAGTTATCTAACATTCACAATAAATACATGATGTGTCCATATATTCTACTTCTAGCTAGCTACCAGTTATCTAACATTCACAATAAATACATGATGTGTCCATATATTCTACTTCTAGCTAGCTACCAGTTATCTAACATTCACAATAAATACATGATGTGTCCATATATTTTACTTCTAGCTAGCTACCAGTTATCTAACATTCACAATAAATACATGATGTGTCCATATATTCTACTTCTAGCTAGCTACCAGTTATCTAACATTCACAATAAATACATGATGTGTCCATATATTTTACTTCTAGCTAGCTACCAGTTATCTAAAATTCACAATAAATACATGATGTGTCCATATATTCTACTTCTAGCTAGCTACCAGTTATCTAACATTCACAATAAATACATGATGTGTCCATATATTTTACTTCTAGCTAGCTACCAGTTATCTAACATTCACAATAAATACATGATGTGTCCATATATTTTACTTCTAGCTAGCTACCAGTTATCTAACATTCACAATAAATACATGATATGTCCATATATTCTACTTCTAGCTAGCTACCAGTTATCTAACATTCACAATAATTACATGATGTGTCCATATATTCTACTTCTAGCTAGCTACCAGTTATCTAAAATTCACAATAAATACATGATGTGTCCATATATTCTACTTCTAGCTAGCTACCAGTTATCTAAAATTCACAATAAATACATGATGTGTCCATATATTCTACTTCTAGCTAGCTACCAGTTATCTAAAATTCACAATAAATACATGATGTGTCCATATATTCTACTTCTAGTTAGCTACCAGTTATCTAAAATTCACAATAAATACATGATGTGTCCATATATTCTACTTCTAGCTAGCTACCAGTTATCTAACATTCACAATAAATACATGATATGTCCATATATTCTACTTCTAGCTAGCTACCAGTTATCTAACATTCACAATAATTACATGATGTGTCCATATATTCTACTTCTAGCTAGCTACCAGTTATCTAACATTCACAATAAATACATGATGTGTCCATATATTTTACTTCTAGCTAGCTACCAGTTATCTAACATTCACAATAAATACATGATGTGTCCATATATTCTACTTCTAGCTAGCTACCAGTTATCTAACATTCACAATAAATACATGATGTGTCCATATATTTTACTTCTAGCTAGCTACCAGTTATCTAAAATTCACAATAAATACATGATGTGTCCATATATTCTACTTCTAGCTAGCTACCAGTTATCTAACATTCACAATAAATACATGATGTGTCCATATATTTTACTTCTAGCTAGCTACCAGTTATCTAACATTCACAATAAATACATGATGTGTCCATATATTTTACTTCTAGCTAGCTACCAGTTATCTAACATTCACAATAAATACATGATATGTCCATATATTCTACTTCTAGCTAGCTACCAGTTATCTAACATTCACAATAAATACATGATGTGTCCATATATTCTACTTCTAGCTAGCTACCAGTTATCTAACATTCACAATAAATACATGATGTGTCCATATATTCTACTTCTAGCTAGCTACCAGTTATCTAACATTCACAATAAATACATCATGTGTCCATATATTCTACTTCTAGCTACCTACCAGTTATCTAACATTCACAATAAATACATGATGTGTCCATATATTCTACTTCTAGCTAGCTACCAGTTATCTAAAATTCACAATAAATACATGATGTGTCCATATATTCTACTTCTAGCTAGCTACCAGTTATCTAACATTCACAATAAATACATGATGTGTCCATATATTTTACTTCTAGCTAGCTACCAGTTATCTAACATTCACAATAAATACATGATGTGTCCATATATTCTACTTCTAGCTAGCTACCAGTTATCTAACATTCACAATAAATACATGATGTGTCCATATATTCTACTTCTAGCTAGCTACCAGTTATCTAAAATTCACAATAAATACATGATGTGTCCATATATTCTACTTCTAGCTAGCTACCAGTTATCTAAAATTCACAATAAATACATGATGTGTCCATATATTCTACTTCTAGCTAGCTACCAGTTATCTAAAATTCACAATAAATACATGATGTGTCCATATATTCTACTTCTAGCTAGCTACCAGTTATCTAAAATTCACAATAAATACATGATGTGTCCATATATTCTACTTCTAGTTAGCTACCAGTTATCTAAAATTCACAATAAATACATGATGTGTCCATATATTCTACTTCTAGCTAGCTACCAGTTATCTAACATTCACAATAAATACATGATGTGTCCATATATTCTACTTCTAGCTAGCTACCAGTTATCTAACATTCACAATAAATACATGATGTGTCCATATATTTTACTTCTAGCTAGCTACCAGTTATCTAACATTCACAATAAATACATGATGTGTCCATATATTCTACTTCTAGCTAGCTACCAGTTATCTAACATTCACAATAAATACATGATGTGTCCATATATTTTACTTCTAGCTAGCTACCAGTTATCTAACATTCACAATAAATACATGATGTGTCCATATATTCTACTTCTAGCTAGCTACCAGTTATCTAACATTCACAATAAATACATGATGTGTCCATATATTCTACTTCTAGCTAGCTACCAGTTATCTAACATTCACAATAAATACATGATGTGTCCATATATTTTACTTCTAGCTAGCTACCAGTTATCTAACATTCACAATAAATACATGATGTGTCCATATATTCTACTTCTAGCTAGCTACAAGTTATCTAACATTCACAATAAATACATGATGTGTCCATATATTCTACTTCTAGTTAGCTACCAGTTTTCTAACATTCACAATAAATACACAGTTTGTCCATATATTATACTTCTAGCTAGCTACCAGTTATCTACCATTCACAATAAATACATGATGTGTCCATATATTCTACTTCCATTTAGTTATCAGTTATCTGACATTCACAATAAATGCATGGTGTGTCCATATATTCTACTTCTATCTCGTAACCAGTTATCTAACATTCATAAGAAATGCATGGTGTATCAGTATTGCAGTCCATATTGAAAAATCCAAAAGTCACTGTAATTTTGAAAAAATAGAATCAGTCAGTTTGGGAGTAGCATCACTATCCCCCAGTAGCACAGCGGCGTGTCTCCGAACTTATAAGACTGGAAACCGGGTTTCTACACCCCTAGTTGGCAGAGCACAGATGACCCACTGTGCATCTTTTATTGACCTCTTTCCCCAAATAAATCATCTTGGTCCAACTTCAGGGACGTATTTCGCGACTGAATTACCCAATAGGCGCATTGGATCAGTTGGAAAACACTTTATGAGGGAATGAGCAAGCCTTCCCTCAGAATTCCATCCAGAGATTCGAGCCGGTTCTGGAAAGATGTTTGTAGTGGACAAACTTGTTCTGAAGAGGTCTACCAGCATTATCAGAACTTTAATTAGTTATAGACATGAATACATTTCAAAATTAAGATGTATGCTGTTCTTGATGGAGAGCTCCCGTTTTCAAGGGAACTTTGAATTTGTTCAGTGTTCAATGGGCCATTGTGAAGTTACTCGTGTTGAAGGAGTCCTTGTGGTGTTTTTTCTTGTTTTCACGCTTTGCTCTTTGTTTGTTTTTATTTTGCAAAGCAAACAGTCTCTCATTCACCAATACTTTGAGCGTTATGATTTAGCCAATCGCAAACTAAGTTACAGGAAGTTGATGATTCTTGTGAATAAACATTTAGAAAACATATCAGTTCACATCTCATGGCTTTACAGCATCTTTTAGTGACAGTTCATAGGATTAGCATGATGCCTGTATGGAGTCTTCTGGCTCTAATTACATAATTGGTCTCGAGTTGTTTGATTGTTTAGAGGAAAGCTCCATTAAGTTACCTACTATGTCTTCAGCAGGGAATCAAACCCCGGATTTTCGCGGTCTAGCTCGGTAAACTTACAGCTGTCCTCCCGAGGAACTTGACCTAGAGAATTCTGAGGCATGAAATAATGGATGTCGAAGTAAATGAACAACTAGAGAGAACTGCTGTAAAACAGTAAATCATCTGTTCCAAAAGAATGTGTTACTATCATCCATGTCACACAACGTGGAGGTTGTTAGATTGTTCATTTTCACTAATTGGTTTGAGATTTACTGTACAGTAGAACTTGAATAGTAGCTACAAGAAATTATAAAGTGCTTCAGAAAACAGAAATAAACCGATTTAGTGGTAAAACACCGTTGGTTTATTGGTGTTAAACCGATTTAGTGGTAAGACACCATTGGTTTATTGGTGTTAAACCGATTTAGTGGTAAGACACCGTTGGTTTATTGGTGTTAAACCGATTTAGTGGTAAGACACCGTTGGTTTGTTGGTGTTAAACCGATTTAGTGGTAAGACACCGTTGGTTTATTGGTGTTAAACCGATTTAGTGGTAAGACACCGTTGGTTTATTGGTGTTAAACCGATTTAGTGGTAAGACACCGTTGGTTTATTGGTGTTAAACCGATTTAGTGGTAAGACACCGTTGGTTTGTTGGTGTTAAACCGATTTAGTGGTAAGACACTGTTGGTTTGTTGGCGTTAAATCCATTTAGTAGTAAGACACCGTTGGTTTATTGGTGTTAAATCGATTTAGTAGTAAGACACCGTTGGTTTATTGGTGTTAAACCGATTTAGTGGTAAGACACCGTTGGTTTATTGGTGTATACACATTGATTACTGCCACTGAAGGCGGTTGGAATCACGTAAGAAAAACAAAAGTACCACAGAACTTATCAACATCTGTACATGTTATATTTGTTAATTTCAAACAAAATTTCTTCATAAAAATTCCGGTTCGCCTTCAGAACTTAGAGACGTGTCATGTTTAAGTTCATAAAGAATTAACATCAAACTCAATGCATGTTACCTACAATTATGTTTCCCGTTCTTTTTGGTATAGCCACCTATAGTTTCTGATTTGAGTTCTATCTAACAGAGTTTAAATATCGAGTTACACCTATTGGTAGTTGCGTTATTAATAACAGCTCGCAACATATTAATTTTTCCAAGTGACTATTAACCAATGAGATCCCGACAAGATGTTAGTTCTTTCGTAATTGATTTCAGCGACACTTAATGGCAAATACAAGTTTGCGATACTTCTGAGACAAGTGGTTAGTCAAAGTATACTGATATAAGATATTCTAATCATTTTTAGTCATATTTTGCACGTATGAAGAATTATATTAATATGTGTAAAAGTATCAAATGCATCCAAATGAAAAAATGTCACCACTTTAATAAGATAATGGACATACTTTCTACTAACGGTATTTAAAACAAAATGTTTCGAAACACTTTTAGTTTACCACAGTGAAAGTGTTTCAGTTTGAAGTATTAAAAGTACATGTTCTTATCCTTTGAATTGAACTAAAGTGTGTCAACAAACCGAGGACGTACGAAAATAATAGAACGAATTAGCCTACATTACAAGTGTGAGTAAAGCTCAAACGAAAACACGGTTAACATACGTAAAGACGTTTAAATGTTGCGTTTAATGTATGCAAATATATACACTATAAGCTCATATAAATATCTGAGCATAAAAATTAATGTACTTTAAGAAACCGATTACACATGATTTATCTTCTATATTGCTGTTTCACAGTTGAAAAACCCATTCTTATCTCGGTACAATACTTTATCCTAAAAATGCTATACGAACCGTGTAATTTAAAATAATAGAAACCAATAATAGAATTATAAATATTTAAATGAATATTTTATAACACGTTACGTTGTTGTGTTGTTTTATGTTTGTTTACTTCACTACCGTCAGATAACACAATATTACACATTATCCATTCATGCAAGGAACAATCCAATAAAACTTTAAACATCTCTGAAGTCCTTTCTAAAAGGACCTCGTAATCCGAGTGTCGCGGGTTCGAATCCCCGTCACACTTAATATGTTTGTCTTTTCAGCCATGGGGACGTTATAATGTTTCAATCAATCCCACTATTCGTTGATAAAAGAGTAGCCCAATAGTTGGCGGATGGTATTGATGACTAGCTGCCTTCCCTCTAGCCTTACACTGCAAAATTAGGGACGGTTAGTGCGGATTGCCCTCGTGTAGCTATGCGCGAAATAAAAACAAACAAACAGTCCTTTCAAAATGTACGGTACACTTTACACTGAACTTTCATTCATTGAAACGAAATTCCCAGAATAAAAACCTTCACACTTTTCACAATGCTATTCTTAATAGTATACGTCTGTCACTGAACGAGTTCACTCTTTTAGCAATTGAGGTGTAATAACGTGACGGTCAATCCCATTATTCGTTGGTAAAAGAGTAGGCTAAGAGTTGGCGGTGGAGGTTATTGTTTAGCCGTATTCCCTCTAGTCCATCACTACTAAATTAGAAACAACTATCGCAGATATCCCTCGAGTAGCTTTGCGCAAAATTAACCAAACCAACCAAACTAATGATAGCAAGAAGGAAACAGTTGCGTAATTCCCAAAGGAAACCTGGAAATACTTATCTCGTTTGTGTGAAGTGGATATTGATAGCGTAGAGGTAGTATTTGTAGATGGTGATTGTAATACAAATTGTAAAGTATTCTTTCTCTCAATTTTAAATGAAGACAAATACAGAAATATCCTGATATTTTGAATGAAAAACACAATTAATTTTTTACTTTCATCTATACGATGTTGTTTATTATTAAACACAAAGTTACACAATGGGCTATTTGTGCTCTGCCCATCACGAGCATCAAAACTCAGTTTTAGCGTTGCAAGTCCGCATACACACTGCTGTGCCATTGAAGGCTCATCTATACGACTTCTGTTAGGCATAATTGGAGAAATACCTATTTGTTTGTTTTTTGTTATTAAGCTACTCCATGGGATATCTGTGCTCTGCTAACCGCGAGTATCGAAACCAGATTTTTAACGTTATAATTCCTCAGCCTCGCCGCTGAGCCAGCGTTAAACAGAATATTAATTTGAATTTTCATAAAGATAATGATTATTAATTTTAACAGTGCTTATTTAATTATAATTTTATCCACTAAAATATCTCGTGTGTAAAAAGTTGTTTTAAAACCTTCTTTACTAATACTAGCCGCGGGTTCGAATTCCCGTCGCACCAAATATATTCGTCCTTTCACCTGTGGGGGGTTATAATGTGACGGTCAATCTCATTATTCGCAGACAAAAGAGTATCCCAAGAGTTGGCGGTGGGTGGTGATGACTAGCTGCTTTCTCTCTGGTCTTACACTGCTAAATTAGGAACGGCTAGCGCAGATAGCCCTCGTGTAGCTTTGCGCGAAATTCAAAAACAAAACAAATTAACTAATACTAGCTGAGAGTACCCTTTAAGGAAGCGAAATTGGACAATGTCAAATAATGTTTCTATTCTTTCTTTTGTTATTAAGTTCCAAGGAAATCTTTAGATGCAAATTGCATATTTTGTGGAAGATAATAGTTAACTCAAATGTAAATATTTTCAGGTCTGCTCACAGAGTCAATTGATAAAAGAAAATGAGCATAAGAAACATATGAGGCATCCAAACTTTAAAACCTTATTAACAAATGTTTGCTATAACATTTACAACGACATCACTAACTATTTGAAAATAATTTGTCACATAAATGTTTATTTTTGTGATATTTTTTGTATACTGATTTTATAGACTGGAAAATTATTATAACGATTTTTTATCGTGTTAATTTATGTTTTATATAATTCTTAAACTCTTAGTATTTTCATAAGTCTGCCTATCGGTGTTGATAATATTTTTTAAAAATAATTTCAGATAAATCTATTACATATTGTACTAAAACGTTTGATAGTTAGTGTTTTCAGTGACTACAAGAGTTCCCTTTTAGGGCAGCTGTGCGTTTACATAATCACAACGCTGAAATCCGAAATTCAATTCCCCTCGGTGGACACAGTGCAAATAATCCATTGTTTAGCTTTGCACTAAGAAAATACAATCAACAATCCAAATAGACATCAATATAATCCACCCCCGGTGATTAAGCAATAAATCTGAAGGCTTATAATGCTAAAAACTGGGTTTAAATACCCATAACGGGGAGAGCACGGAGAGCCCATTGTGTATCTTTGTGCCTAACTACAAACAAATAAACAGTAATTAAAATAACCTTGTTTGTTTTTTTGTTTGTGTCTCATTCATGAGTTAAAATAAGTTTTATATTTTTTTATCAACAAAAGTTTGATTGCTGTGGTGTAAAAGAGGCGCTGGATTATAGCAAGAGCAAGTGGAAACTGGACAACCTTGGTCAAGGTGAGAATGTCAGCAAGACCTGCTGTGTCCTCAAAAATCACGACGATGTGGACGCTTTTAAAAATCCTAAGCCTCTAAACGAAACCTTGTGTCAATCCAAAGATCCAAAGCAGAACATGAATTTCCGCCACCAACAGGTAAGATTATGGGTAGCACTGTCCGAACTTCATAAGATATGATTGGAATTACGGCCGAAAATGTCGTTAATGGCGAGGGTATCCAACTGAAGAAACAATGCATTCTTATCTTTTTATGAATAATAATGTGTGAAAAGTATGGCCAACTACTTATATTTATTATCAGGTTAATGTTTTGTTTTGTTATTAGTAGGTAGCTTGCCGTGATCGGAAATTAATACCGTGTTTCTCCGATAATAAGACCTACCCATAAAATAAGACCTAGTGTGATTTTTGGGGATAGTTTTAATATAAGCCCTACCCTTAAAATAAGCCCTAGTTAAGAGTGGCAGGAAGAGGAAAGAAATAAAAAAAAATTAATTTATTAATTAGTTTAATAGTTAGTTAATTAGTTTGTTTAAGTATTAATCAGTTAGTTTAATAGTTTAATAATAGTTTATTTTAAATGGTTAGTTTAATAGTTTTACTTTGTAACTTCATTTTTTTAATATATCAAAACAAGACATCCCCCGAAAATAAGTCCTAGTGTCATATTTTGGAGTGAAAATTAATATAAGCGCTGTCTTATTCTCGGAGAAACACGGTACTAATAATTTGTAAAATAACTTTAAATATAAGTTAATAAAATGTGTTTTTTTTCAATAAATATATTATTCAAAATATAGAAGTCGAGTTCCTGAGGATATATCCCAACAAAATATAATCATTGCACTTTTTTATCATTAAATTTCATCATAGATTTTTTTATTATCCGGTAGTGTTGGCTAAGCCTAAAATTTAATCCGAGTCGTCTTAGTGATTGATACTTGAATATCTCAAAAGGCATTAAAATATTTTTTAAGAATTTATTAATCATTTATTTCTCACACGTTTAATGTATCCTGACACATATTTTGATGTTTCAATATCAAAGGATACCTCAAGAAAACTATGTATAACCTCTGAGCACAAGCAATCCCAACATATCAATTAAAACTGAAAAACCTTAAGGTATATTCTAGTGAAAATGATTAGGTACTGCAAATAAAGAAAAGACAGACTTAATTACTAGATGGCACTGCAAAATATTAATCGTTGTAAAGTTACAGATAGAGCGTATCATACAGTCAACGTTTTAGAATGTAAACAAATCAGAGAAGTGAAACCATAAATCCAGTAAGTTGAATTGAGTCATTAATTAGATACAGGTTACTATCAACAGCTTCGGTAGTTAATTACAGACTTTAATGTAATGTAATAACAAATACTGTTTAAAGGTGGAGCTGTTACAAAATATTTTAGTCATCAGATCACTTTGAATCATATCTTTATTGTTCAACATTAACAATTTTGCTCTTAACAGCAAAACATTTTGTCGAAATTACAGTATACGTTTCATTGTAGTTTAATAGAAACTCCAATCAGTTAAGTATGGTATATTTGAAAAATAGAATACTAAAAGAAATTTAATACGTACTATGGCAGAATTCCAATTGTGTAATTTTGAAAACAAAACACCTATCTGTGCTGAATTCAACTTAAACACCACCTATCGGTAAGTTTAAACTAATAACATTTAAGTTTAATGATAGTAAGTTATTTTCAACAAAAAATCTTTAGCTACACAATATCTGTTTGCAGTAACAACAGAAACAAATACTGATTTGATGATATAATACCTTTGTGGTTGTACTCTCAAACCCAGTTTCACCCTCTCTCTATTGACACAGTAATTCTACAGTAGCATGGCTCAAAAGTGTGAGCTGAAAATTTCAAAGTTAATAAATCGTTTAAATTAAGTTTATTAGTTATAAGTACTGTTTGATTCGTGTTCAGCTAACCAGCTCTTAATGCTACAAGATCTGGGCAAACCAAACTTTTATTAAATAAGTAAACGTATTTTGATAAACGTTACCTGCAAAAGTAACTTAATCATTTAAAAAATTATCTATGACTTAATAACCTGTCTTTGGTTTCAAATGTTTTGTTCTATTTATTTCATCTTTTCTCTAAACTTCTAATTCTAATGCTCACTCGACATTGATATCACTCAGGGAATTTGATGTTAACCCTAAACATTAGGAAGGATTTGTTGTATACATTAACTACTGTATTGTTACATAACAAACTATAGATAAATGAAGTAATAAGGTCATACTTAGAAAGTGACTAAACTTCTACACAAATGATTAGAATAGTCACAATAACTTTTAAAATAGGAATAATGTATGACATGAATGTAATAAATATTAAAACAACAATGAGCATTTAAAGTTCTGCCATGATTAAATATAATATCATACACTTGGTAAAGAGAAAATAAAACAGATGTTGTAGTTTTAGTTTAGGTTGTACTAGGGTTTGTTATATTCTAACATTAATATTGAAGAGCTTATCACAGGACTGGTTGTCTCCATATGTAGGGATAACCAAGGTACTCAATAGCTATAATACAAATATACATGTCAAAAATTAACAATGACAGTTTTACTTTAAAAAATGAATGGCACTCGTTTCCACTTGTTTCTTTAGCAAACAAGTCCCAGAACAAGGAAAGAAACCGTTGCTAAGATACCAGACCAGAAAGTGACCAATCCACCAATTGTTCTTCTTCTTACTTCAGTCGAGATAACTCTACAACTACTTTATCACTGACATTAGTTTAAACCTAAATCCACTTTATGTGTTTTTGGACAGTGCATAATGCCACCACTTATTTCTAATAACTAGTGCTAAGTAAAACAAACTACAACATAATTCTAGTGTAAACAATGTTATCATTACCCTTTGAAGACAGTTCTTTTACAGACATCTGGTGTTTGTTTGAAAAGCTTAACTACACGGTAAAACAGGAATTACCAGTTAATAGTAGATGAACATTAGATGGCTGTACTATATAGAATACGAAATGCTTTGTACACTATACAATCGGTGTCTTTAGGAAGTCAATTCCTATATTATGTATGGAGTGAAGAAGTAAAAAGAAAATCAATACACATAACATTAAATTTCATGACACACATTCATAGAATGCACTAACTTTTAGACCTGTCCTGGCCAGATGTTTAGGGCGCTCGACTCGTAATCTGAGGGTCGCTGATTCAAATTCCCATCACATTAAACATATTCACCGTTTCAGCCGTAGGGACGTTATAATGTAATGGTCAATCCCACTATTCGTTGGTAAAAGAGTAGTCCAAGAGTTAGCGGTGGGTGGTATTGACATACTCTGACTTTTAGTCAAAAGTAAATCGTCACAAAACAAATATATAAACAAAATCGTAAATGCAAAATGATATAGGGATGACAATGATAAAAAGAATGCAAACAAGAATATGTGGATGATACAGCTATACATAGATCACTCATACATTACTTTTCATATTAAAATTTAATGTAACACTGTAAAACGCATACTTGAATCTAATATTACTGCAGTTGGAAGTTATATATTCCAGCCTGTACGTATACAGTTTGTTTATCATAATATCATAGTAATGTCAGGATAGGCATCAGTGTAGTGTAAATAATAGCCTAAGACTTACATATCAGGAAAACCAAGTTGACTCAAACGTGTTTTGATTTTTACAAATTATTAAAGACTCTCGATACGAATTGAGCGATCTCGTAACCATTAATTAAACATTAAATGTTAACATTGAAAGTTATATAGGGATTATCTATGTAATACTGTATCATCCTTATATTATTGTTTACATTACTTTTAGCACTCCTATTCCTACAGCATTTTACATTTACAAAATGTTTTTCATTACTTCTGTTTTAATATTAGTCGTATTGGAAGTTGTATTTTAATACTGATAATATCAGAATTGTTTTTTTCTATTGTACGTACTAGGGTTATATTTTGATATCGGCCGTATTGAGGTTATGTTTCAGTATTAGTCTCAAATAGATTATGCCCTCTAGGTGCCACAACGGTATGTCTTCGCACTTAAAACGCTAGGAACCAGGTTTCGATACTCGTGGTGGGCAAAGCACAGATACCATATTGTGTTTATGAATTAATTGTATTCGGGTTAAGTTTCAATATTAGTCGTATCTTTATTTATTTTTTATTGGATACACTAGAGTTATATTTCAATATCGACTGTACTGAGATAATTTTTAATATTGTAAATCCCTATAAACAAACCTCGCTTATTTAAAAGTTTTAAAGAAACGAAATGGTTAGGCTAAGGTTATATTGGAGTGAATAATTTACAATATATTTCAAGCCTTTTTGCAAGAGAAATCAATTCTCAAAGTTTTATTTACACAACTGTCTGTGTTTCTCGCCCCCCAGTGGTACAGTGGTATGTCTGCGGACTTACACACTAAAAACCGGGTTTCGATACCCGTGGTGGGCAGAGCACAGATAGCCCATGGAGTAGCTTTGTGCTTACTTCTCAACAAACAAACTGTGTTTCTTAAATATTATTTTTGTTTCAGGGCTGTTTGAGAAAGCTAGAGGTCTTCGTCCGTGCAGAGAGTACAGTGTTGTTAGGTATTGGCTGTGGAATAGCAGGCTTAGAGGTGGGTTGCTTACTTATGTTCATTATTAATATTTTAATATATTATGATACAACAGGATGTTCTGTGAGGCTTCTGTTAACTATATATAATGTCTATAGATTTGATTTATATATTTAAGAGATTTTGTTCTCTGCCCGGAACTAAATAAACAGACACACGAAACAGATTGTTCTGTGTTACATCTTACAATACAATTCAAATTAAATGTTAGGCCTACACAGCAAATAACGATGAGGATATCTATTCTACTGAAATAAATACCCTTTCAGAGTGAAAGATTAGCCTTCCATCATAAATAAGGTATTTGTTTCTTTTACAAGAAAGGGGATTATAATCAACTGAAGGAAAAATTATCCCTACTCTAATGTGAACATTTCCGACTTGTTAATATTTAAAACACGTATACTTCATGCTGTACAAAATCTTACTCACTTCTCGAAGGATTCTACGATGCTATTAACTTATTTAAGATCACAGTTTTCCCAAGTTGAGAAGCGTAATATTTCTGAAAGAAAAAAATCAGATAAATTAAACCGTGAATGTTTTTCAGTCAGTTCACACAAAGCTTTCTTGTGTGATTTTTAATGAATGAAAAAAAAAACACATTCAAGTATTTATTAATTATTTTGAAAGTTCTGTTTGAGATCATTATATACTATTTACCATCCCGTTGTCTGTGAAGGAACACATTTCGTATAACACTTAAATTCAGTGGCTTTTTAACTGCAAAAATCGTCTTCGGATCTCTTCTCATTGGACGAATAACCCTTGCTATTGAATAGTTATGGTGATTTCAATCCACATTCCGTAGTCAAAAGTGTTTTCTGAATAATTATCTCATTTAGATAATTAGCCTTAAATAACCAAACATGTAAGTAATAGAAAAGTTAATTATACGCCTTAGCACGCGTCTGAAAATGAAATATTCCATAAGTTTAATTATGAATTTGATCAGATTTCGTCGCGTTTTTTTTCCTTAAACTTTTACTTTATTTAAAGCGAAGTAATTTTTCTCCTGCTAAGTGTGTTAAAGCGTTCGACTCGTAATCCGAGGGTCGCGGGTTCGAATCCCAGTCGCACCAAACATGCCCTTTCAGCCGTGGGGGTGTTATAATGTGACGATCAATCACACTATTCGTTGATAAAAGAGTAGCCCAAGAGTTGGCGGTGGTTGGTGATAACTAGCTGCCTTCCCTCTAGTCTTACACTGCTAAATTAGGGACGGCTAGCGCAGATAGCCCTCGAGTAGCTTTGCGCGAAATTCATGACTCGTTTTGACCTTTAGCTAATAGTTTAACACTTCGTCTTGTCGATAAGTTTATTTTTATTACAGATTATTTAGCGGAAAAAATGGGGTAACACGTTGTCGATTAAGTTGTAAGACTTTGTGGGAAAGAAATGTGACGTTTATTTCCATTGATCAAACAGTAAAATCGGTTTGATAATTTTTGTGTTACTACCACTATAAACTTATATATATATTTCGTGATACGTGATTTACAATTTGTGCTTTAGTGTTTACCAAAAACCTCTGCAAATACAAATGGGCAAAAGAGAACTATCTCATAGTTATTGTTAATGTTTTGATGTTAAAAAAAGAGCTATACAATGAGCTATCTGTGCTGTGCTGACCTCAGGGATTGAACTCAGGGTTTTTAGTGTTACTAGCCCTTACACTTATTGAGCTAGCTTGTGACCTTTTCAAAATGTTTATTTGATTATTTTGATAGACATCATGATATATGCTGCACTTCCTGGTCAACATTAAAAGTTCCCGGCATGGCCAGATGGGTTAAGGCGTTCGACTTGTAATCCGAGGGTCGCGGATTCGAATCCCCGTCGCACCAAACATGCTCGCCCTTTCAGTCGTGGGAGCGTTATAATTTGGCGGTCAATCCCACTATTCGTTGGCAAAAGAGTAGCCCAAGAGTCGGCGGTGGGTGGTGATGACTAGCTGCCTTCCCTCTAGTCTTACACTGCAAAATTAGGGAGGGATAGCGCAGATAGCCCCCCGTGTAGTTTTGCGCGAAATTCAAACACAAAACAAAAAGCTCTGATTTTAAGGTGAAAAAAACTCCCAAACCCAAAGCTTATAAGCTTCTGTCCCTCCTTCAATCGTTTTATGGATAGAGATGGCCAGGAAACTGAAATCACCGTAGTCCTATGTTTATATAATTATCAAGTTATCTGACCGACACAGTCCCAAAGTACTTCTGTACCTTTGACCTGCTTTTAGAGGATCCTTATAATGTTTGAGAAGATGTACGAGGGCTGTTCAAAAAATACGCGGACTGACGTCATAAAACAAAATGTACTTTATTTAGAAGTTACAGGTCTGGGACCCCTTCAAAGTACTCTCCTCCCCAATGCACACACTTATCCCAACGGTGTTTCCACTTGTTGAAACAGTCCTGGTACGCTTCTTTTGTAATGTCCTCCAGCGCCTTCGTCGCATTTGCCTTAATCTCGGGAATCGTCTCAAATCTTCTTCCTTTCAAGAGTCTTTTTAGTTTGGGGAACAAGAAAAAATCGCAAGGAGCAAGGTCAGGTGAGTAGGGGGGGGGGGGAAGAACAGTGATCGAGTGTTTGGCCAAAAACTCACGAGTTCTGAGGGCTGAATTTCGCAGCAACGCGGTGCATCTTCAATTTTTTCGGTCAAAATCTCGTAACAAGATCTAGCTGATATCCCACACTCTTCAGCAAGCTGCCTGACAGTCAGACGTCGATTTGCCCGCACCAGGGTGTTGATTTTGTCGACGTGTGGGTCGTCAGTTGACGTGAAAGGACGTCCAGGACGCCCATCATCTTCAATGGACTGTCGACCATCCTTAAAACGTTCATGCCACTTGAAACATGCCGTACGCTTCATAGCAACATCACCGTAAGCCGTGTTAAGCATAGCAAAAGTTTCAGTCGCAGATTTTCCAAGTTTAAGACAAAATTTCACAGCAAGTCGTTGTTCCTTCAGGTCATTCATTCTGAAATCCGCCAAACGAAAAAATCGCACTTCACTTAAAACCGCGTAGCTAATACACAAATAAAGATATCTGCAATCGGGAAATGGCGTCGTAATCAGCTGATCTGTGCAAACCTAGCGACACCAAGCGGATTCCCCTGGAACCAACTGGAGCCTCGCAATTCAAACAGTCCGCGTATTTTTTGAACAGACCTCGTATGGTCTAAAACTGACCTCTCTATCCCGCACAAAAAATTGGTACAGCAAAAACTGCAGTGTCGGACAATTATATGTAGCCGTCCCTAATTTGCCAGCGTAAGACTAGAGGGAAGGCAGCTAGTCAGTACCACCCACCGCCAACTCTTGGGCTACTCTTTTACCAACGAATAGTGGGATCGACCGACAGATTATAACGCCCCCACAGTTGAAAGGACGAGTATGTTTGGTGTGACGTGGATTCGAACCCGTGATCCTCAGATTACGAGTCGAGCGCTCTAACCACCTGACCGTGCCGGGGCTCTAAATTAAGTATAACATATTTAATCATGGTTATTTTTTCACAATGTTATGTTTGCAGTGTTTTTGAAGTGTAGTATTTAGCTTTTCTGTTTCAGTTCTATTTCTTGTTCTAGCTAAAAGCATATCATTGTAACATTGTCATGTTTTGTTATTCTGGTGCTTTAAGAAGACATTGTGACTTGAATGTGTGATACTGTCATTATGGTTTTTCGATATTAATTTCAAAAACTGGTATTAATTTCGTATGATCATGTATAGTTGTTTTCGCTTTTTTTTTTTTTTTGGGGTAGTCATGTTACTATAATACCCCCTTATATACTTGTTCTTCTTTTTACTTCTCTCTGAAACTATGAATTCTTAAAACTTTTCAAAACTATTTATCGTCTTTCTCGCTAGATATTCGGAATGATTTTTGCCATCTGTTTGTGCAAAGAAATCTGAAAACGGCTGTCGACTGAAAGTCGTACATTCGTGTACACCTGGAAAATGTGATCTGGCTGTTTTAACACGAGGAAGAACTGATGCTCAGTTGTAAACCATTCAGATCTGCACCTGGAAACAGGGAAAGCTAAGTCGTCAAGACTAAATGTCTGAGTATCTTCATGGATTCCTACTCGCCCAACTTACTTGTTAAGATAAAACAGGATTAAAAATGCCTGAGAACTTTAAAAGCTTACCAGGAATTACTTTGATCTAGAGTATCTGCGTTTGGCATCGTCTGTATGTCAAGAGATATACCACATTAGTAGTGTGAAATGTTAGTTTTCTTAAAATAGCTTGACCTTCCAAGCTAGCGGTGATTAGGTCAAAACAGTTGGACTAACTAGGATATAATTGGCGTCATGACACTGTTATTCACCATGCAGAGTTTAAAGAATGGTTTCAACCTGATACTTATTAATGTTGGCTTAAATAAACTTTTAACACTAAGCTTTTTTCATTCTGTTTTATCAAATTAGAAATATACATTCGTTATTTTTCACACATTTTTCCCTGTTTTTCTCTAAATTTCAAACTAATAAAATCGTTTGTTATTATAGAAGACAGTGCATATGTTTATTATTCAAAAGGGTTAAAATATAAAAGAACTTAAAACTAAATATGAAAAAAAAATTTCACATGAACTTCAAAATTTACAGCGTTTAATGCAGCACAAAAAAAATATCATAACTTGAATTGTAAAAAACAAATATATATGAAAAATAGTCAAATAAAAACTTTACTTATGAGGCTCGAAACATTACATTACAGTTGAGTTATTGTAAGCTCCCACTAGTTTAAACCTAAAACTGGTTTGTGTCATTGAATAATCAGTTAGAAATGGGTCGCAGTTTTAACACTTGTGTGCTGTTATAAATGCTTTCTTACGTTATTTTTTCACACTGTACAGTTCTACATATAGTGCAATTTTCACTTCGCTAGTGATTTTAACACTTGTGTAGTGTTACATCTGTTTTCTTACATTAATTTATTTTTCACGCCGTACAGTTCCACACTTGAAGAGATTTTCATTTCAATAAAATAGAAGTACCTGATAAGTCTGTGGGTATCTCTGATTTCTGCCATGGCCACATCTCATCGTTAAGATATGTCGAAAACTCGGATCTTTAAGCAAGTTCCTCTATTGAGTTTTCAAGATAAAACATAACATAGGGAATTGCATAACATGGCCCAATACATAATGTTGCTTTAATAAAACGAAAATTTAAATATGCTGAATAATTATTACCCTAATTACTTCATATTATAAGACTTCACTTATACCCCTGTCTCGTCTTTATAGGAACATTTTCCCTCAAAACCGATTAACTGAAAATATTAACTAAACGTGTTAATCCATAAAATTTAACAGAATAAAGTTATAATCCTACTAAAAATAATCAAAGGTTATCACCAAACACTCGTAAAAGACCAGTAAAACTGACAAACTACAAAAACTGTGTTTAACGTACATAATCTGAAGTTGTGGTATTCGCTACAAACCTAACTCACATCAAAATACACACGGACAAGTTAATATGGTGGAACGTGTGTTCGTTGTAACGGCTTCACACAGAAACTTAAAATAACAAAATTATCTTGTTCACAGTTGCTAAACACGCACTCTTGGACACAAGTATAGTTATATTAGTATCCAAATATTTTGTTGTTTTAGCTTCGTTACGAAGTCCAACTACGCTCGAGAAGAAATGAAGTAATGAACATGGTTATAAAAATGTCAGCATAGGTTTTTATCTCATACTACAAAGCAAACTTGATATATATAGATATATGTATATGAAATTATAATTTAATTTCAAAAGTAGAGTAGATATGTAAAGTCTTTCTACAGCTTAGTCGTTTAAGTGTGAAACAAAATTGTCATTAAATAATCGTCTTTTATTGCCAATTGTAGACAACTTAGTGGTACACCCTAAGTTCAGACACTCCTAAATCCTGTTCATAGTTTTGCAAATTGTTAATGGAAGCTGAATGGTTTTTTTCAGGTTTACATATAGTGTAGAAATTAGTTTCTTTAGAGTGTACTTGAAAAATACAGAAAATATTATTTGTTGGTCAAGTATATTATTTCTGAATTATTGTAGCAATACTCCATATAATTTGCTGTATAAGTCTTCATGAATTCATTCTTCGATAATGTTAAAGAGAAAGTGTCGTTTTCGTAAAGAAACGAATTATCTAGAAAAAATATTCATATATTTGTTGCCGTCTTGAAGGTACTGTTAGGTGATTGTTAGTTTATGTAATTATATATATATATATATATCTAGCATTCCTGATAAGTGAAACTCATCTGATAAAAAATAATGAAATTTGTTTTTTTTACAACGACACTCTCACTTTAAATGTAACACAATGTGCATAGTGAATTGTGAAATACAGAGTCCATTTCTTGTTTTTCTTATTATTCTTGACGTATGTAGTACCCTCACATTTCTTAGTGAAAGTTGAATGGTAATCATTGTGCCAAGATACTTGTATAATCGTCAGTTATTGTGATGTTTCTAATATGTTGAGTCCCATTAAAATTGGCTTTTAGAAGACTTCCTGTAAATATTTTTTTTCAATTTATCATCACAAGAATAAGCTATGAATGTTACAAGTGAGTTCTCACTGCGTTTATACCTGTTTCTAATCGCGGGTTCGTTTAGTACAGTTCCGTTCTTCCAACAGCAATTACAACATACACGCATCAATACACAATAGCAAAACGTTACATGTGAAAATAAAGTTATTAGAAAGTTCTTTTTCGATTGGTTGAAAAATTACACGCCACATATTACAACTAGAAATATATTAAACACAATATGAAGCAGCACCCAAAATAGAGAACCCGAAAAGCAATACACATCAAATGACACATTGTACATTATAATTGCGAATGCAACGCATCATTGTTTTTGTTTTAATTTCGCGCAAAGGTACTCGAGAGCTTTATAACGCCCCCATGGCTGAAAGGGCGAGAATAGTTGGTGCGACGGGGATTCGAACCCGCAACCCTCAGATTACGACTCGAATGCTTTAACCCACCTGGCATCATTCCCAATGTTTGTGTACTGAGTAACGTTCTTTAATAACTGAATATATTTTGGAAAGCTTACAGCGATTGGAGCTCAAACGTTGTTTATTCGTTTGACGTCCTATAGTATATGTTCGCACTGTGTAATTCTCCTGTATAGTAACTGATTTTTGTGTAGAATGTTTTGAGATTTACGTACACCTATAATTTCTCTAACTACCACAGACTTATTTGAAGCTAATCTTAGTTAGTTTGTGTGAAATTACATCACGATAATTACTGGTTTGCCACTAAGAACATTTTGACCGCGCACCACAACTGACAAGACCTTTTTCTTCAATACCACAGGTCATTAAGTCAGCTGGGAATGCAACGCAAGCACCGGTTCAAATGCAATTTATATCAGTTATTATAATATATAAGTTTTGGTGTTGTGTTTCCATTGCTTCTTTGACAGTGCAGTGCGGTCGAGATCCTATTATGTTCTTCCAAGTAAACATATAATATAGAGAAAGTCAAGAAATATTAAAACCTTTATCAGTCTTGACTTGGTGTCATGTCACAGAAACAGCCAATCGATAAGTCAAACTTCGTCAGCATGAAGCGTTTCATACCATAATAACTGAAGTTAGACTCCCTTGCCCAATGAGATCAAAACGCACAAACTGATTGAAGTTTGAAAATGAAACCACACAGCTCACCCTGCCGGAATTATGACTGATTACAAAAATTAAAATAGTTTAATTTACTTACCCAAACAATATCTGATTGAAAGCTGCATTTCCATATGTTTGCTTAAAATGTAAATTAGCTCTAACAAATAACCTTGTGCCAAACTGATTTATGTGATAAAACAAATATAATTTTATTAATTTCTTCTTTTAAATAAAACTTCCAATATTCCATTTTTCGTTTGCCTCAAAACCGAAAAGCATTCAAAACTTCCTGTTTCATCTAACTCGATATCAAATAATATCCGAAAATTTCTCTTTCATTTAATCCCATATAAAAGAAAATTCTACACTGATTATTCTATTATATTTCAAAACAATGAGACAGTAAACCTTCAGTTTTACTAACTGTAATTTTCTCAAAACGCTAAGACTACGACTCTTACTTTTTGTTTTAGATTCCTTTTTTTAAAAAAAAATTGCAACTAATTCATGATTAAACTTTGTCATTATTTCAGGAGATAATATTCGACAGTTTAGTGTAAGTGATTTCCTAAATCATAGCTCACACAACTAAATGCTGCTCACGTAACTTTGGGTGTAACTATACACTTAGTGTATGTAAGTAGTACGGTTAGCTTACAAAGGATACCGCCTCACGTTGATTGGTTGTCGCAGGGGAAGGGTGGGTGATGTCATCAAAGGTGAGGAGTTTGTAGTTCCACTTTTTGTCGTCAGATGAGGCTGTTTATATCTATTTCGTCATCGAAGATGACAAGTTCATAGTACTAAGTTTTTTTCATCAGAAGGTCGCCATGATGGATGATAGTGTAATAGTACCACAAAGTAGAAAACTTGTTTCAAGACAGCCATGTCTCATACAATGCATGTTTCAACATGAACATAATTAATCATTAATTCGATTGTTATTAAAGCAGTTATAATTAAATCATGATAAAAAGGACTCTTAACTTTAATTCGTTTATAATTAAATCATCATAAAAAGAACTCTTAACACTAATTTATTAGTTAATTAATATTCTTATAAATAATTTGCCATAAAAAACTGCTTATCATCAAATTAACTCCGTTCCCTTAACAGTTAATTAGTTCTAGAAAGACAATATCTTAATTAAAACTTACTCAGTCAAGTATTTAAATATTTTCAGTTCTAATTTATTACTTAATCACATTTCCTGTCCCAAAAGAGCTGTATTTTATTTCATCACGTGATTAAAGATTTTCATTTGCATGAATATAACAAAATATTTTCGACACCATAATCTGCTAAATAATTTATTAATTTTCTCAATTTTGCAATGTGATCGATACTCACATCTATTAAGAATGTATTTACATCAAAACATCAATTAATTACCATTATTTTAATGACTGTCAGTTTAAACAAATCCACGAAACTGTACACATATCACCAGGGTTACTTGATACATGTTTGTTTGTTGTTTTTGAATTTTGCACAAAGCTACACGAGCTAGCCGTCCCTAACTTAGTAATGTAAGACTAGAGGGAAGGCAGCTAGTCATCACCACCCACCGCCAACTCTTGGGGTACTCTTTTACCAACGAATAGTGGGATTTACCGTCACATTATAACGCCCCCACGACTGAAAGGGCATGTTTGACGCGACGGAGATGCGAACCCGAAACCCTCAGATTACGAGTCGCACGCCTTAACACACTTGGCCATGCCGGGCCTTACTTAATACGTAACTAGAGGTTTAAGTCACCATAAAAAGGGGGGATATCACGTATTAATTACAACTTATACTTTTCCTAATTTCACTTTTTGCAACAATTTATCGTCAATAAAGTTATCTTTATGTAATAACATTTTCACTAATTTGACTTTATAACTTGATATAATATTTCATCCATGTTACTTTATCTAACACTAGTTTTACAAAGGCAGACTTCCTTTGAACAATATTACAATCGTTATTTAGCGTTAGAATGAGATCACAACTAAAATTTTGCTACATATGATTAATTACTATTACAGAATAACAACACTTACTATAAATTTTTGAGGACCGCATTTGTAATGTAACACGTGCAAAATACAGTTTCAATCAAAATCTATGACGTATATGAGTTTTTTTTTCTAATTGGCATCGTTATCACTGACAGCATACACACAATCACGAAACACACAAATTTCTGCCATTTCTTCACTTTATGTTATAAGTTCACAACTTACGAACTCGTACGATATTAAACTATCAAATTTGTTAAACCTTGATAATGTTTAACTTTACTTTATATGCACACATTCTGGACATAGACTTGTACTATTTACAAAGTCCACCAAATGGTCTCAAACACAAATTACACGAACGCACTACGAGAATACTGATGTTATTGTTGCCTAAACTTTAAAAAGTTCAAGAATAAAAGATTATCAGAGTGCGAAGTGTTTTAATTTGAAGGTCACCGACCAGCTTGGTTAAGAAAATATACAAATTTCACAAACACAACACATAGAATGATGTAGTCTGTTTTGCAATAACTGGCTAGCTATTTCAAGGACCATAAATTATAAAACAAGTGATTAAAGTTTTTGGTGACATGAATTGTACAATTCAGTATTTGATATTATTGTAATTATAAAATATCATGTATTTTAATCATCACACAAAATAAAATCGACGTAAGATTAATATCTAGGTTTACAGATCACTATACAGTGTATTCAATTAGACCATGATTATAACCTTTATTTATCTGTACACAGTGTATTTAATAATGATCTCTATATACGTATTTACTCAAATTTAAAATTCAACAAACATAATTCTTTACATAATGATTAAATCATTCTTTTGTTAATCAGTATAAATTATTATATACTGTATTGAAAAATATCAGAGTGTTTAAATCCACTCAGAATAAAATAAACGTTCTGTTGTACTTATACGTGCGATATATACAATATATTTACGGCCTGGCATGGCCAAGCGCGTAAGGCGTGCGACTCGTAATCCGAGGGTCGCGGGTTCGCATCCCCGTCGCGCCAAACATGCTCGCCCTTTCAGCCGCGGGGGCGTTATAATGTTACAGTCAATCCCACTATTCGTTGGTAAAAGAGTAGCCCAAAAATTGGCGGTGGGTGGTGATGACTAGCTGCCTTCCCTCTAGTCTTACACTGCTAAATTAGGGACGGCTAGCACAGATAGCCCTCGAGTAGCTTTGTGCGAAATTTCAAAACAAACAAACAATACAATATATTTAAGGAAATTTTTATTAAAATAAAAGTTAATTATGACATATTATAAATATCTATGTATTTACCATATCTTTAACGTTTACAGGAAATTGTTATTATATAAGAATCAGTTATAATACACTCTCACAATCTATGTATTCACAATATGTTTAAAATACAGTGGAACCCCTCCAAGCGGCCACCCTTCAGATTGGTCACCCCCCTTGAAAGCGGTCATTCAATCACAGTCCCTTTTTTGTTTACATAATCCCTAATTATGTACAGTGGAACTCCTCTAATCAGGCCAGTTTGTCTGAGTCCCGAAGATGGCTGCTTTAGAGGGAGTTCCACTGCAGATGGTTTACTTTATAAAGCTGCAATTATGTAGCGATGCATATCACTTAAATACATTTATTGTACTTCATTAAATTGTACGTTTGTAAATTGTAATGGTCACCCACTGAGAGAGCAGTAAGACTACGAAGTTACAACACTAAAATCAGGGATTCGATTCCCCTCAGTAGACACAACAGATAGCCCAATTTAGCATTGCTATAAGGAATACAGACACACTAAATTACAATGATAAGGCATTGTTGCTATTTATTTAAGTACATTACTTAGTGATACAAATCACTAAGTGTATACTCTCAATATTTGAAGGGTTAGCATACAGTTATTGCATACATACTATGCCAAACATACAACAAACAGTCAGACTATATCAGTTGGAATGAAATGAAAGGTCGATTCTACTTAAATATGTGAGACTTTATTATTTTAATTATCTCATGTTTAGAAACAATTTAGAATATCGTGGAGAACACCAATCATCATGTTAATTGTACAAAAATATAATCTTTCACCTTTATGTAATTTGTCTAGTAATTCGTTTTTGCTACAACTAAATATAATAAGTGAATCGCTTAATGTTTATCCATAAATTTTCTATGAAAAGTTCACAAAACATTAAAACTAACTCATATACCCGTACGAACTCGAACTTGTATCAAAGGTGATCAAGCGGTCACAGCCATACTCTTATGCTATGAGCAAAGGATGATGACGTCATTATCTCATCGCGTCATCAATAGTTAGAAATAAGATTCTGTCACCATCATAGGGGCCGTTACATGCTATTTTTTAAACAATTAGTTCACTAATACTTGAAGTGACAAAACTTACATTTTTCTACAGATTATTCACTTTAAGTTTAAATCATACCACACAAGTTGCAAATTTCTAAGTTTTTATATAAAATAATAAAAGGCAATTAGCAGAGAAGGGAGACATTTCCACATTAGTTTTCACTCATATCTTTTAACGGTAAATTGGTGCACGTATTGTTATTTCAGGAACTGAATGTTTGATGGCATCCTCAAGGTCTCAGGCTAAGTAAAAGTAGCAGACGTATACCAAAATATTCAGAGATTTCACTCGTACAGACATACAAAACCTTACTTCCAATCTAAATATACAAAGACTTTCTGGAATCCAACATAAAAGTTTATCGTTGAGGAAGGACCTAAAGTCCAACATTCGAGTTCGTGGATCGGCTGGAAATATTTCATCTAAAACTATAATACAATTAATAACTGTTGTACAATTGTGACTGACGTTTTAATATATTTTCATCTAGCGAGAAATTTCATATTTAAAGTTAATAACTGGTATAGTGTTGTAGCAGATACTTTGATATATTTCCAGCCAGCTGGAAATGTCTCATCTAGAATTGACTATATAACTAAATGTTGTAATACTAATAATGATACATTTCCAGCCGGTTAGAAACATCTTATCTAAAGTTAACAACTGTTATAGTATTTTAACAAATAACTTGATAGATTTCATCTGACTGTAAATGTCTCAACAAAAACTAAATATATAATTGAGTGTTGTAATATTAACAAATGGGTATTATTTTACGATACCTTTACACATCTCTGATCTGAAATGAATATTTAAAAGAATAAGCCATGATCCGAGGATACAAACATCTATAGTCTTGCATAATTTATGGTCTTCGCTAGCTTTTAGTGATCATCATTGCGAAAATAATGAGTCAGGATATCTCAAGTGTGAATGCATGTTTTGTTTGTCTGTTTCTGAATTTCGCGCAAACTTACATGAGGGCTAATCGCGCTGGCCATCCCTAATTTAGCAGAGTAAGACAAGAGGGAAGGCAGCTAGTCATCACCATCCACCGCCAACTCTTGGGCTATTCTTTTACCAACGAATAGTGGGATTGACCGTCACATAATAACGTCCCCACGGCTGAAAGGGTGAGCATGTTTGGTGTGAAGGGATTCGCACCTGTGATCCTCAGATTACGAGCGTACGGCTTAACCACCTGGCCTGAGTGCATGTTTTATTTTAAAATGTTGTAAGTTATAAAGCAAATCTTCAGTAAATTGAACTTGGTAGCTTCTCTTGCCATGACGGTGTGTCAATAATTACCTAAGCATATATATGTGTGCGCGTATAAGAACATTATTATCCTGAAAATAATTACAACTAGAAGTGCATATAAACATGCAGAAACGTTGTCATTTGCTCACAAAATAGATGTATCAATAAAGTATTATAACGAATAATTTTTGTCAATACTCAGTTATTAAAAAAACTATCTTTCATATTGGACACAGATTTTGTGTGCATTTTTATCTTTTTTTTATATGCTAAGAATATCTGGTCAGTAGATCCACCTCGTGGTATAGGAACCAATGAACCACGTTAGGTCCAGTTCTGGTTGACTGGGCGTCCCAGTGGTCCAGCAATATGTCTGCGAACTTAAGGAATATAAACCGAGATTTGATACCTGTGGGCGGCAGAGCACAGATAGCCCTTTGTGTAGCCTCGTGCTTAACTACAAACAAACAAACTGGTTGGCTGGAGAATTCTTGTTGGAAACAAGCTTCACTACTTTGCATTTTGACATGAGTTATCATTTTGTTAAAATAATAACATACTCAAAAAATGCATAAATTTTTATTATTCTATATTTTCAACATAACTTATATGCAAAAGCAACAGTTTACCTATTTTTGTAGTTTAAAGTAACCAATGACTTAACATAGTAACATAGCAATTTTTAGAAAACGATCTTTCCAAATGCTTTTTGTTAACATTATAAAACGAGTTATATACACAGGTAATTTTCAGCTATTTATTATTATGTACATATATACTAGTTAAGATACCTGTCAATGAAGCAAAACTTGTATAAGGGACAATGTTGCATAGTGTTCCCCTTCCTTGTTTCTGGCCCGGCATGGCCAAGCGTGTTAAGGCGTGCGACTCGTAATCTGAGAGTCGCGGGTTCGTATCCCCGTCGCGCCAAACATGCTCGCCCTTTCAGCCGTGGAAGCGTTATAATGTGACGGTCAATCCCACTATTCGTTGGTAAAAGAGTAGCCCAAGAGTTAGCGGTGGGTGGTGATGACTAGCTGCTTTCCCTCTAGTCTTACACTGCTAAATTAGGGACGGCTAGCACAGATAGCCCTCGAGTAGCTTTGTGCGAAATTCAAAAACAAACAAACAAATCCTTGTTTCTATCGTTACTAAATTCCTAATGCCCTCATTAGATGCCAATTGCACATCCTGATTTGATGAAAATAATAACTGATTCACTTAGTCTTCTTGTGTCTTTAAATTCAAAGTCCCAAATGGAAAATCCTGTTTCAGAATGTTTTTATACCCTATTCCTGGCAAAAATCCCCAAATAAAATAGCCTTTGTACAGCGTTGAACAGTTTCTAGTAACGATGCAGAATATTACGGTAATCTAGCCAGCCAACTCTGAGTGGATGATGCAGACATACGCCCACAATGGATCATCTTTATAGTAAGCTTTTTATTCTGATGATTGCTTTCTTAGTATGATTATTTATAACTATTCTCAATTTCTTAAGTTGGCTATGTGTAGTCGTCGGCTATGGATCTGACTGTCTGTTGAAATTCATGTAAAGTTATTCGAAGGCTAACTGCGCTAGCCGTCCGTATTTTAGAAGTAATAGATTAAAGGGAAGACAGAAAACACTACTTGCCGCCAACTCTTGGGCTACTCTTTTTCAATGAATACTGGAAATGGCCACCACATTAAAACGCCCCATGGCTGAAAGGGTGAGGATGACCGGTGAAGGGATTCAAGCCTGTATGTAACCCTCAGCTTGTGAATATAGTGTCCTAACCACCTGACCAGTAGTATGATAGATTTAGGATTTTGTAAATGAGTGCTGTCACCTGAATGAGCACTGTATAATTTCAAAGTACATTATTTATATGATGCAGCTAGATGATACATAAAACTTAAACATAATGTTATAAACTATTGGTTTGCCGGTAGGAGAGACAAGAAAAATATTATATTGAAATTATTTACTGTTAAAAGAGATGCACTACACACACCTTCCTAAATCTACTAATTTACGAGGCGATGGATATGGTGGACATACCATGGTTGAAATATACTCGTCTTCTCGAGTGTGTGTTTGGCGTGTGTTTTCTTACAGCGGCCCGGCATGGCCTAGCGCGTAAGGCGTGCGACTCGTAATCCGAGGGTCGCGGGTTCGCGCCCGCGTCGCGCTAAACATGCTCGCCCTCCCAGCCGTGGGGGTGTATAATGTGACGGTCAATCCCACTATTCGTTGGTAAAAGAGTAGCCCAAGAGTTGGCGGTGGGTGGTGATGACTAGCTGCTTTCCCTCTAGTCTTACACTGCAAAATTAGGGACGGCTAGCACAGATAGCCCTCGAGTAGCTTTGTGCGAAATTCCCAAACAAACAAACAAACAATTTCTTACAGCAGAGCCACACTGGGCTATCTGCTGAGTCCACCGAGGGAAAACGAAACCCTGAGTTTAGCGTTGTAAATCCGTAGACTCACCGCTGTACCAGCGATGGACCGCCTTCTCGAGTGAGAAAATAAATAAAAAAAAACCTAAGCTATTTATGAAATAAAGAAGATATTATTTTTAAAAATCTTACAAGCCAAGTACTGTTGTATTATGACAAATACAACTGATCATAGTTTACACTTTTATAATTAATTGGTTTTACACAAATAAGTGTTTCTGTTTGTCTCGATAGAAAAGTCTTTGTCGATATCGTTGGACATTTTAAATTTTTATCTCCTTTATTAAGATTCATCGCGCCATCTAGGACACAAAATCTAGCAATTTTGAAATATAAACAAAATATTATTTTCAAAGCTATTCAAGACAAGATTAAATATAAATTAAGATTATTTAAACTGCGAAATTTGGTAAAAGAAGATTTGTTGTCGTGTTAAAATTTAATAAATGTTGACATAACGTGAAGATTTAGAAGAAATATATAACTACGTTAAAAACAAAGCATTTATACATACATATATGTGTAAATTGTTGTGTATCTTTAACTCAATAATAAGTGTTATTTTTAATGTTTTTAATTAAACCCAAAGGTATGAAGGTGTTGTGATTAGAAATTACGTTAGGGTTAACTAATCTGCGCCTTGTTTGTGAAGTCTTAAAAGTACGAAGTTGCACTAGCTATAACTTAGAACTACTAGTAATAGTAGGACTGCGGTTAAACTTGCTTGCTCCCAAATTCATATTAAAATGCGTACTATTTGTTAAAATGTTGATATTCTTACAAAATCGTAGCTTTTAATCTCGCATTATGTCTCTGAGTCTGATTCGCTTTTAAGTATTATACGTTTCCACTTCTATAATAATAATAACAATAACGCATGTTAATGTTATACCTTCCATCGACCTGAGTAAAATACTGATAGGTTTAAAGTCCGATAAAACTAACAATATTTTTGTGGAAAACAAACTAAAACCGAGGTGTCGCTTAGCTTTAAAAACATCTTAATTCTTATAAGTCACACCACCTTTAGTTTTATACAAAGTAGAGGAAAAGTATGTGTAAACTTTGTCATTGACAGTAATTTAAAATATAAACTCAATATTCTAAAAATATTGTATTTCTGAGACATTGAAACAGCTGAACATGTCACAGAGCCCTTACCAACTATAGATGCTATACTGTTGTCAGTGTGAATATTTATTAGAACTGTAGTTATCAGTTTGTATCTGCTGTATTCTGTTTCTCCTTTCATTTTCAAAATAGTGATGTATCAGGAATAGGTAAAGTTTCAGACAAGTAAATTTTACACACAAACATGGTTTTGTGTGTACATAAGAATAATACTGAACAGTCAAGTGAAACCTATGGTACGTTTTATATCCCACATTATAGCATGGGGTCTGGGGATCATTTTGATTTGTGCAACGTTTTTGATTTGATTTTTGTTTGGGCTTTTCTTTCTTTATTAAAACGTGTGTGTGTGTTTTGTTTTTAAGTAGAAAAAATATATCTTTAGTTGTTGTCACTCTAGACATAATTGAGAGTGCATAGTTTATTTGTGATGTATGAAGAATATAAACTGATATTTAACACTTAAGCACAAGTAATATTTAACCATGAATGAAAACAGTGGTAAAAACATTCTGTTTCCAAAACAGGAAATAAGCCAAAAAGTAATAAAATCAAATGTCTGTAACAATCAAACTAAAGACAATGGAGGTAGTTTCTGTTATTCTGTTAGTAAAGCATCTTTTCTCAGCTCCTTTGATTTGCAAGTTTCACCATCAAAGGAAGTTGTCCAGTTACCAATGCTCCAAACATTACTGATGAAGTTAGTCAATATTGTGGTGTTATAATGAGTTTTGGAATGGTATCTAGATCAGAAGCTGTTTCTGTCCATGCAGGTATCTGTGGAAAACCTGTAATAGAACAGAGTATAGTAATGTCTTGGGCCCCTTTGCATTCTGACAGTATGTTGGAGAGTGCATTCTGCCACTCAAGTACTACCTCAGATAGAACATCTCCACAAACTGTACTCATTGATAGAGGATCTCTGCAACATTTACCATCTCTGTGTGATGTGCTAAGTTTTATCTCCATATATGGATGCTACACTGCGTTGGCAATTCTTGAGACAGGCAGTCAAAGTTGTAGAGAAGATAACTTGAGTTTCTATCTCTCAATCTGGACAAAGCATAATAGGTAACTACAAAAGTTTGGCTCGGTCAATTTACTGGAAACATATTTTGAGTCCTTCTAGTGTTGGAAAAAAAACCAAAACTTCTTCATACTTACCCAGTTGTACTATTGATAAACAGGAGTTTTCAGTGATGACAAGAAAACCCACTTGTAGGAAAAAATATACATGTAAAAATGACTGGTTTAGGTTGAGAAAATTTTTACATAAAGGAGAGAACAACATTTCGACCTTCTTCGGTCATCGTCAGGTTCACAAACAAAGAAAGAGGTAACTGACCGATAGCTGACCACATGTTTCAAGGGGTTATGTAAATGAGTGTAGGATTAAGTATTTGGGTGTTTTCTATGGTTATTTGACTTGCAATGTTCAAAAATGTGTGAAGATGACTTTTTGTGTTCTTTGAATCTGGTTTCCATTTTTCTACTTGTTTCTACATTATAGAAGTAGTGGTAGTTACAACATTGTATTTTATAAATAATGTTGGTGGGGTGTTTGTCAGTGTAGTTTTTACGTAGTATAGACCTCAGTTTTGTGCCTGGTTTTTGAATAAATTTGGTATTAGCTGGAATGTCATATTTTGTTACTAGTTTTTGCCAAATGTTGGTTATTTTTCTATTGATGCTGGCGAAATATGGTATGTGGTTTTATGATTTTTTAATTCATGGGATATATTTACTTTTGTTAGTTGATTTTGCTTTCTGTCTAGGTGTGTGCGTATAATGTTTTCTACGGTTTGTGGAGGACACTTATTGATGTTGATGAAGTATTGTTTTATTTTGTCTAATTCATCGTTAATTTTATCTGGTGAGCATAGTTTTATGGCTGTGTTTATTTGGTTTCTTAGTATGTTGAGGTTTTGTTTAGTTTCATGTGCTGAGTCCCAAGGAATGTATAGTTCAGTATGGGTGATTTTTCAGTGGATTTCTGTTTTAAGTTGTGTATCAGTTCTTGTAATTTTCATTAGTTAATTATGAACCAAAGATAGAGGGCAGTGAAGAGAATGAATCAGATTGAACAAGAATTTCTGATAAAAATGCCTTTCATGAAAACTGCTCAATCACAACAAAATGTGCCTTTTGTAATAAAGATATCAAGTAACTATGGATCAAAGTTTCAGAAACTCTCACAAAATGTAAGTACATTGACATCACAGACTGCAAACACATCTCCAGTTCCAAATGTATCTGTTTTTAAACCTCTTACACAGACAGTTTCAGTTATACGTAGTGAAATAAAACTGAAATTGTACACAGAAGAACAATACCTGCTTATTCAGAGAAGTGTGAAGACAATAAAAAGGTATCACTTGAGAAAGTTCAGTACTATAAGTGTTATAAAACACTTTCTGATAATCATAATCTGCATAGACATTTGTTTGTGCATGGAGGTTTTCAACCATATTGTTGTAACTACTGTCCAAAAGCCTTTACGCTGAATGGAGACCTAAAGCGTCATCTCAGGATTCATAATGGTTAGAGACTATTTGCTTGTCGAGTGTGTGGACAAAGATTCACCTTAAGGGGAAACTTAATGCAACACTTTTGAATACATGTGCCTGAAAAGTAGTTCCTTACACAGTTTGTCATAAGAATTATGCCCAGAAAGACAGCTTGCATCGTCACATTTGAAAACCCGTATAAGTGCTCTTCTTGCAGTAAGTTCTTTAGCTTAAAAAGGGGATTTAAGCAGACATATTCTGATCCATATTGGACTGAAGCCTCATGCATGTATAGATTGTGGAAGAAAATTTGCACTAAAAGGCAATCTAACACAAATTTAAGAACCCACAACAGAAAAAAAGTGATCTAGTCAAACCACAAACAAAGGTACTAGATATGGAAATAATAGTATAGCACATTTTGAAACATTTCAGAATATATCTAGTGTTTGTGAGATCGCATGCACTGGAATATAACATCCTACACCTCTCACTGATGCATCTTCTGAACTACACCAATCACAGTCAACAGGACAGTTAAAGAAAAGTAAAGCTTCAGTTGAAGGGAGACACAATGAATTTCTTGCAATTGATTTATCTGTTTCTCTAAAAACCTTAGAAGCTCAGATTTCATTAAAGAGGCCACACTTTTCTTCCATTGAGTCGTCATGGACAGACTTGTCTTTTTGCTGTGAATGTTCAAGAACATTTTCCACGGTAGCTAAGCTGCATAAGCATGTATAAATGATAAATAAACAGTTAGTAACTCTGAAACTTAATACCTATGTTTGTAATTATTGCTGAAAAGATTTCTGTAATAGAGCAGAACTAATTTGTCACACAAGTTCACACTGTGCTTCAAAACCGTATGATTGTCAGTTTTGTCTTAAGACATTTATGCTTAAGGGTAACCTATACCATCATCTCACAACTCACCGATTAGATAAACCTTTTGGAAACCAGAGAGACGTGAAATTACACATGAAACATCATGAAACTGCCAGATCAAATTTTACTTGTACCCCATGTGACCATACTTTCTTAACAAGATCTGACCTTTTCCCATCATTGCAAAATGAAAGCAAAGTGTGAAGCAAGAATGGAAAATTTCATTTTGTAGACTAATTCAGCTGTATCCAAGAACAACTTCTTGTCTTCCTCAATTTTTACAGAAATTAATCATATTTCAAATGTGCCAATACTTTCGACAATATCACTACTACTTAAGCCTACTTTGATACCATCTTGTGTAAGCAATTTAAAATATAACTGTCAGTCTTCAGAGCTAACAAAGTCTGAAAGAACTGAAAGCTCTCAATGCACCACCAACACATCCACATCTTTGTTTTCAAAAGGAGCCACCACAGTATTAAATATACCTGTAAGTGGATTGCAGTCATCTTTAGGGCCTATCTATCAACACCTTTACTTTAGCACACATAAAATTAATCAGGAAAAAAATGGCTTATCTGGAAGTATGGTAGTTCACTCTTCAGTTCAAGATTCCACCAATACTGCTTTAAGGAAAGAAAAGTCAAGTATGTTCTAAGTCACACCAAGGAAACAAAACAGTAACCAAAATTTGAAAGCACTGAACTTACAAATTAATCATTTGAAGAAGACAAGTATAAGTAACTTGATAATAATTGTTCATTTTGAAAGGTAAAGTAAATTAAGTTCCTATTGGACGAAAGCAAATACATCCATTTTTCTTTCTAAGGAATAGCTATAAAGCTAGATATAAAAACAGTAAAAAATTTGTACAGATGGATGCACTCTGTGCATGTAGAAGTAATATGTGTTAAAATGTTGCCATTTATGATTTCCATGTGCTTTGGGAGATTGAGAAGGAGTTTTAAAGTGAAGTGTAGAAACTAGGTAAATATACTTACTGGTTTCTAGATTAACAGAACACTTGAGCATCATTCTAGTACCGTACTTCATGTATTTTAGGATGCGTCTCTCACATGATCAATATATAACAAGCCCTGTAAATGTCATTCTTTTATGTCCAGTGATATTCATAATGTCATACACAGTTTGATAGGCTGTGTGCCTACTGGTACTCATATATCTATTATTCATGTCTGTGTGTGCATTGTCAAACAGTATTATCAAACAACATGGCTGGCTGCATGTTACTGTCTTTCAAAGTGTGATTGTTTTTGTTTTTAATGGCTTCCTAGATTCTTCTCTGTTTTTGTTACTTATATTCTACATTTACTGATAATTATTTGTATGAATGTTTTCAGTTGTTTCATCAGTAATTATTATAACTATAACTGACATTCCAGGTTACCATTATTATTATTAATCAGTATTTAATTGGCTGGAATATCAAGGCTTTTCCATTATTAAAAAAATGTCTATATTTTAAAGCATATATTCCCATCTTTTAGCTTTACTTATCAAGTGTCATAGCCTAACATTACTTTATCACATTGTCATCTATAATTATTAAGTTTGAGTATACCAAGTATACATTTTATTGCATATATTTTATGGTTATGATTAGAAATGTATAGTTGGTATACAAAGGTAAAAGTTAAAAATATTTTGCTTAGTTATGGTGAAATACTAAGGAAAGAAATTTGGCTGGCAGCTGTTAATACAATACAGTATCAATATTTGCTTTTAATATTAGACTTCATAAGCATTTGTACAGACTGTACATATACACTTTTTATAGCAATGTAAAGCTCATAAAAATTGTAGTGAAGTGTATGATACCCTTTACAGAAAACGTATTTCTTGGCTGTGTAGGTAAAACTGATGAACAATATAAATGTAGATTCTTTTCTGTGGTAACATTTCAAAATTTCAATAATCCAAATATTTTTTATCAAAAAAACAGTTGTTTGATATTTATATGTATTAAATTCTACAGTATTTCAGTATATCATCTGATTTGAACATACATGTTAGGCCAACGTACTAACAGCTTAAAACATGTGTAATGACATACTAACATTGCAACTTATTTTTTATCCAGAGACAAGTTTGTGTATTTAGATTTTTTCAGTACTTTCTACATAAAGCCTCTTTTCAGTCTAATAAATATTTTCATTTGAAGTGTGAATATTTTTACCTTCTGATATATCGTACTTTTAATGTGTATAATGTTAACATACTTGCACATCTTATAAATTAAAATCCAATACCTTTATTTTTAAATATACTTTAATATCTTACAAAAAATAACTAACATAAAATACAATAAAACTGTACAGGTAGTTTATATAACTACAATAAAAGGTGTTAAAGTTATGTTTAGTTTATCATTGGATATACAGTGGTCTGTCCTTGCTTAGGAACCATCGTGTAATAAGCAGCTGCTTACTTCACATGACAAGTGGAGTTGCTTAGAAAGACGGTCTTCACAAGATAATGGACAAACCAGTATTTAATGTTCTGTTATATGTAAATTTGTTTGGGGTTACAACAAATTTATGTTAAATATTGAACATCTATGGTGTAAGCAGAGTACATCATTCACTGATACATGTGCATCTTATTTGTTAGGGAATTTTTATTTTTAATCGAAACAATTGTCTTCTCACTCTTACGTCTTTAATTAGTTAAATCTAAAGTGTTCCCAGTTGTTGTAAATAAGTTTAAACATTGAGATCTTTCTTTAGTGTCTCTTAACAATTTAGGTAGTCTGAAGTAATTATTATCAAATAATGTCACATCCTCTTTAACATGTTACTTTTCTTATTATAGAAGTTATGAAATTTACATGACTGTTATTTGGTTTACCTTTAATAAATGCTATTGTACTAATAAACTGTACATCTTAACATTATTATACCTGTTAAACAATATAGTTTAATAAGATTTATTATATTCTTAATATAATTGTTTGTTTTTGAATTTCGTGCAAAGCTACTCAAGGGCTATCTGCACTAACCGTCCCTAATTTAACAGTGTAAGACTAGAGGGAAGGCAGCTAGTCATCACCACCAACTCTTGGGCTACTCTTTTACCAACGAATAATGGGATTGACCATCACATTATAACTCCCACACAGCTGAAAGGGCGAACATGTTTGGTGCAACCGGGATTCGAACCCGCAACCCTTGGATTACAAGTCAAACGCCTTAACATGACTTAATATAATAAACAGGTGTGACTTTGCCATACATTAATGTGTATATATTAACAATGACATAAGTTAGTGTCTGAAAATAGCCAATACTAGTACTTTGTGTTTTGTATAAACTGTCAAGATACAATTACTGGCTTTATTGCATTTGTAGAGGGATACTGAACAACTTTGTTTAACATGGTTCTAATAACAATTCCCAGTTATATAATGTACTAACATATGTTTCACAAATAATGTTGAATTTTCAATGGATGACCTTCCCAAAAGGTTTGTGGAGAAAACAGTTTTAGTGCAATTTGTATAAATCTGGTTTTTCAATGTTTTGTACTTATTCATTTACAGGCCACACTTTTTCAGCTACATTAAGAGTAAAGGATATAAGAGTCTTCGTGGATTATCAATCAAAAATTAAAACAATAAGTCCAGCAGAACAGTGAAGTTAGCAAATATATACATAACTTGTATTCAAATGTCTTTCTGCTAGCATCTACATTCATTAAAAGTTATTCCTTAACTGTTAAACCTCTGTCAACAGTGAATTGTGTTTTAAACAGCAGATATGTAACATTTAACAGTTTAATTACAGAATTATGTAGCACAGTACATGTATAAATGGTGTGACACATCTTGAAGTATCATAAAACTTAAACAGTGGAGAGACTTTCCTACTAGTTTTATTTCAAAATGATGAGCTTTACTCATAATGTGGGGAAATTTTTCAAGAATAAATTATAAATATATGTCATTCATATATATTAAACAACTAGACTTTTGTGCTGTCTGCACTTGCTCTATTTGTGTAAAGTTTTACAGCATCTAGGGTAGGGGTTCCCAACCTTTTGTTACTTGCAACTTGAAAATGTAATTGATGAAATAAAATTAATGTTATCCCAAGCTACTTCTAACAAGGATACGCAACTCCCCTGGGGGGTCGCGACTCACCGGTTGGGAACCCCTGATGTAGGGTAAGCTAGTATTTTTGTATTTTTTTTAGAACAATATCATTTTTCTCTCTTGTTTATTCAATAGCACGTACTAGGTGAAATGGAGATAATGATTTACAGTTGCAGAAGTTCAGATAAAGCCATTGTTTGTGAAATCAGTAGGACCTGTTGTAAACCAATCAGCTGTACCAGATAAATCAAGGTTTAATCCAGTCCATTTTGAAATAACACCATGTTTATTTGAAGTAGTATAGTTGTTTTTTTATATTTATAACTGAATTTATTTACATAGTAAGAATACTCTCACATAGCCTCAAACATTCACAAAAAAATTATTCACATTAATGTGTATATAATTAATATACATTTATGCAGCAAGTGCCCCATAGAAGATGGAAATTTATGGATACAAAAATAATCTTTTTACTTTTTCTGTGTTGACAGTTCTTTCTGCATCATTTGCTATGTATGTATGTATAGTATATATTAGTAATTAGGAAACAATTCTTTATTATTACCATTGAAGTAAAAAAATACGTTTTTAGATTAAATTACGTTACTGCACCATTGAGCAAATAATTATTTTGAGACGTGGCTGTAGAAATTGGTCACTCTTCATGTTATTATTTTATATTTTGTTGTTTGTTCAAGTTTTCTTCAATTAATCATTTTATTTCGTTATATAGCTATATTTTGAAGTAACTGTAGTTGATACATGAATGTATTTTTACATTCATGAGTAATACATCCCAAAATTTCCCACGACACTCAATGGATATCAAGTGCCATATACCTAGTTTTATTTGGTCATACGTATCTCATAGGTTGTGTCTCAGTCGAGCTTTGACAACTTATTAATACTGAAGAAGGTCTAATATTCACAAATGTTTGGGTTTTCATATCTTTTGTTTCATAAGTTACATTATTTTCTGTAAAAATTTTTAATTTCTTTAACAATTGATGCTAGAATAGATGTTATTCGTTATTAGAACTCTCTAGAACATACACTCATTACATAGTCTGTAAATGTTTCATTCCTTAGGTTTGTCAAACAATTTTGAGTAGAATGTGGGCTGGATTACTGGTCAAGAATTTCCTTGTTTCTTTCTGGTCAAAGGTTGTATAATTATTACTAGTAATTTTGTTGCTGAGATTTTAAGCTTTATGTGGTGAAGACTAGTCATTCTTAATGTTAAGTCTGACCAAAAAATGTAAATATCATAACTCACTGATGACATTAATGACCAACACATTTGTGAATACAAAATACGATTTGGTTTTTGAATTATCTGGAAAGTGCTTATTAACAATAGGAATTGAATTTTGGGTTGCTGTCTTTAACTACAGTTGTTTTTGTTATTAATTTAAAGATTGTAAAGTTTCTGAGAAATCATAATTTCGTTGTATAAGAAAATATATATAGGTTTGACCAAAACTATTGTAAAGTATTCTTCTAACATTATTGTAGATATTAGGATAAATTGAAGCCTTCTTGGTGAAATAATGAATATTGACTGTTACTAATTACATTATTTTAAATAATTTAATATAAATAGCACTCAGTCTAAATGACTACAATGCTAAAAACTGGGTTTTCAATACCTGTGGTGGACACAACATAGATAGCCCTTAGTGCTTGATAACAAAGAAGTGAAAAGATATACAACTAGTATCTCAACCATTGCTATATTTGTCATATCCCAACCAGCCCAAAGAGCCCTGGTACTGAAGAAAATATCTTGCTGGTACTGGACGTAAAGATATGATAGGATTGGTATAATATTATACATTCCGTTTTACCTTTGTTCAGGTGTTATAATTAGTCATTTTTAATTACAGCTATATGATTTTTTTTTTGATGAGTTAACTGCATTGTTAACTTTGTTTGGAGATGCACTAAAAACGTTTTCGGGTTACAAAATTTACAGTTATTGGTGTTTCAGAGATAATATTTCACTATTTATGTAGGTTTCCCAGATATACAATGGCACATCATTATTATATGATTTAAATGTTGGATTTCCTCCTGATTGTATTCTGTAGTTTCTCAGTCTGAGCACAGCCATCTCAGAAAACCCACAGTGACACATTGGTATATGTAAAATCAAATAGGAATTTCTTGATTGGTTAACTTTCGAAATACATTCTTGTCAAAATTGCTTTGTAAATAAGCAAGCAACATCTTAAGAGGTACAGATTACGTGTGCAATCATATATGTATATATTACACAATTTAATGTAGCCTGAGTTATCTTAAACATAAAATTAAAACTCTTAAATTAATAATGATTTCCATGTTTCCTTGAACTGTGTGTGTGTGTGTGGGGAATATTTTATATTGTAAACTTTGACTCAAGATAGTTTCAGTCTCTAAATTACAACTGATTGTTAACTAGCTCTCTTGAAACATGCATATAATGGGATCTTTCTAATGTAGTGTAAGCAATGATTTTTATTCATCAGCCAAATAATCTTCATGTAATTGTTTGCCTTTCCTTTTGGAGCTCACACATTAAAACGAATAAAACCAAAGCACTAAAGACTTAAAACCTTATCAAATTCAACCAAAAAAATAAAACTAAAGAAGAAATTATATATGCTGAATTTATACACATTATGTGAATTACCTCTTGGCATATTTATATATTTTGAAAAACAGTTTTTGAAATGACAGTATACATGTACAAGAATCTTAATAATTTCATGTTATTTTTTTCATGCACCCTTTTATCATGTGAACTTTAAACATGAAGACAGTATGAATGAGAATTGATGTATCTGAAATTTACATTAATCTTTTGTAACCTATCTTGCATATGCTGTGAAGCAGTGTGAAGTCATACCACTAAAGTTCTCTGTCAACCTTCTCAGTTATTAAAATGTAGTTTCCAGAACATACTGAAGTTTAGGTGTTAAAACATTGGTTTGCAACAATCCAAGACTGTATAATATGAAACACTTAATGTAAGTATATAATTACATTGTAAGTTACATTGTTTTCACACTTTCCAGTTACTATAGAATTGTCAAAAAGCTTTGAACAAAAATGTGTTTCTGATAACTTTGTATAGTGAATTATGGATGAATTATTGATAAAATACTTTTAATTTGTTATTTAGGCTTTTTTGCCATCTTTTTACCACTAAGTATATTTTTCTTTCCAAATTTCTTACACACAAATATGAGAATCTAAGTTTACAATATCTAAAGTAAAACCACCTAATGAATCTCTTGCAAATCTTGATTCAACAGTTAGTCTTACAAAATATTGAAATAAGCCCTCCTGGTAATTACTTAGTGTTCATAAAGAAAATATTAAACAAGGGTAACATGTACCTATCAATATCTTCAAACTAAAAATCTTTACTTGTTTTTTATACAAACAAAGCTCTGTTTTATCGTTTCATGCTGTGAAGGTTGTGCACTTGTACTTTTCTGTTTGTTACCAGTTTTCTTTAAGTCATGTATGACACTGGTGGTTTGTAACATTAAAAATGTTTTACAGATTTTAATCAAATGTATTTTTACCTATTTACTGTATTTGAGTGGCAGCAAACAAGCTAAAGCTCTCATATCCTGTGATTATCATCCAGGCTCTCACACACACATCCTGATGCCATATAAAGTTACATCGACTGTCAAACTAATGATTTGTTGTTTTTCTTTGTTTTTTTCAAAAAAGAAACAGAGATAACCACTGATACATAGAATAGAGGAGGAGCTGAACTATTCAATGTACTTGAAGGATAAAATGTTTACATTTCTGTGTGGATTTTCAATATGTTTTAATGTGTTGCTACTGAAATGGAAAGTTTTTTTGAATATCTCAGGTTTTACAGTTTTAAGTACCAGTTTTGAAGTTGAAACAGTTACAGAAGTCACATCCCACTGAAACTGAATACACTTTCTTTCCACTTTCATATTGTAGCTTTAACCCACTGACTGCTGATTTGCTGTATACTGTAAGGTCCTCCTCTGGCAAGTTCAGTGTGGCATGTATAGCTTACAGCTTGTAAAAACTGTGCTCACAATTAGAGCAGCTACAATTAATATGATTCAAATCAAATAACTGAAGACTGAAAGTACTAAAACAAGTACCAATGTTGTTCCAGAGAGCTGTTTCATGAGTAATCGTACCAAGTGTCTTACAAGGAGAAAACAATAATCAAAAATAACATTGTACGTTCCACTACTGAACCCTGTGTCATACAGGATAATGTCATGATCATACAATCAGTTTGTCACACTCAAAAATATTGCCATTTACACAACTGTATTTTGATGTTTTAACCAAAACAGAGTATTTCAAATGACAACATTTTTTTAGTCACACAGATTATACATGAAAAACAGCATTTATTTCATTTGCTGGTGACTGACAAATACATGTACAATTACAGAACTTAGATACATTTGTACAGTTACATATCTTGCATTGCAATGAAAACAACAACCTACTCTAAACATGAAATAATAGTTTTTACATTTGCTGCATCACATTAGCAGAAATTACAAATTTTGATCACTAAACATCTTGAAAAATAAAACACTGTTCCATCCATTGTTCCTTAAAAACCCCGTAGCAGCTTTCTTATTTAACCTGATCAATATTCCACATAATAATTATTTAATATGGAGACTTATGTACAATTAATGCCCCATTTTATTTTTTTTTGGAGGGACCAAGTTTTACAAATTGATAATTTAAAATGTGCCATATTAATAAACTACCTCCCCACAACAGCTATTGGTAAAAGCTGGCCTTAATACATTTTACTACATGATAGTAGTAAATCATTTGTATAAAAATTATGAAGTAACAAGAGCATAGTATATGTTTATTCATGACAAATATTGAAGTTACAAAATAGAGTATGGCAGTTTTGGAAAGTTCTTAAATAATTATCAGAAGCAATTGTTTTATTGTTATTCGTATTTTATTTTTGTTGCCAACATGATCATAAGAAAACAACTCGGGGCTGTAATAAAGGTTTTCTTTAAGAATATGACACCTTCTAGATATTTTTTAACATATAAGAGACTGGAGAGAAAAAAAAATCTAGGGTAACTTACCTGTTCTCCAATAACACAAACAATTTAAGGCAGAATATATGTGTGTATCAGTAAAAGTTGGGTTCTTCTCTTGTATAAGAACTTTTGGTCATGTACACAGAAAGTTACCAGGGTTTTTGTGGGAACTCCACTTATTTCTCATGAGCCAAAAGATGCTTAAATAGTTATAATATTATTTTCTTTTATTTGAGGGTTTCAAGTTATGGAAACTAAATAAGGAAATATTGGTTTAATATAAACGTCATTTAAATGGTTATTTCACACAATTTGTTTATACACAAAATAACATTAAACTCGTGCCAAATAATGCCTCTCTGTCACACGTAGCATACCTTTCAAAACTTACAGTGAATTATACGTAAACTAAAACCAATTTACTTGACCTGCATAAAGTGAAGTTAGTTTTTACTAACATGCAAAGCAAGAGCACCAAGTATATAGTTATACTTAGTATTACGTAACCAGCAAGGTTACCATTTCAATAGAATCAGGTATGAACAAGTGAAGTTTACTGCTATATGGCAAATAAAACATTTAGTATCCAACTTCACTTTTGTCACAGATAAGTGATGACACTGAACAATGAATTATCTAATAGTTACTGGTGCTCTCTTAACCAATTTAAAGATTCTGGGTTGGTTCAGTTTTAGAGTGCTCTCTGTGAGTAGTCCCACAAGATGAATATTGAAAGCCAAGAATGAAACTTTAGGATATTTAAAACAATTTACTGTGGGATATCATACAACATAAATTATCCAGACTTCACTGTTAACAAGTAAATCTATCTGATTTGTGTGTGTATGTGTATATATGTATACACACACACTACTAATTATGGATACTGCACATGCTGGATTCATTAGGAATTTTGTAGAATAACAGATTTTAAAATTTAAATTTTCAAACCTGATAATGGCAGATCTTTTTCTTGTGCAAGAACTGTTAGCCACGTACACAGACGTTCATCAGTGTTCATATAAATGCTTCAAAAGCTGCCCAAATAATTATCCTTGTTTCCAGAAAGCTGTCACCAATCATCCTACCAAGTGTCTTTCAAGGTGAAAAAAAAAAAACTTGATCAAAAATAACACCATATATTCCACTACTGAACCCCATGTCATACAGGATACTTTCATGATCATACGATCAACTGTATCACACTTAAATATTTTAATTAATGTGATTATATTATGGCCATTAAATCTTACTGTATTTCAAGATTTACATGGTGTTACTTAAAGCCCATTATGTATTAACTGCTAGTGGCTAAATCAAAAATAAGCTGAAAAGTGTACATGTCACAGCATAGTTTTTCAGTATCTGTCATAAACCAAGATAGAAATCCAAATGTTTTACAATAAAAGTTTTGAACATGTACTAGCAACAGAACTCCTATTCAGTCCTTTCAAGGAATATTTAACCATCTTATCACTCAGTTGTCTGAACTAAAGTTCAGGTTAACAGGCACAAAACTACTTTGTGAAAATGTGGTAACTATGTTAAATGTAAAATATGTAAGTATACCAAAATTACACAAAAAGGGATAAAGCAACAATAGTAATAAATAAGTAATAAAACTATCTATAAAGACGGAAATAAAATACCAGTTTTACCAAGTGAAATTTTACTTTGTAAAAAACTGTTATGTCATACATATAATATTGAAAAAAAACCTGGATTTAACGGATAATCTATCTAGGTGATATTGATTAATAAAATGCTGTATAGATGGATAATCACAGCACACAAATGTTTGTTCTTATGCATAAAGCTGCACAGTAGTTCTACTTGTTATGTTCCCACCAAAGGGATCAAACCTCAACATTTTGTAATATAAGTCCTTAAGTTTACTGCTGAACCACTAGATGGCAGCAGACAAATTATCAAAAAAAAAAAAAAACTGAAAAGTTAAATAAGTCCTGACATATATAGCTAGAAAATAAAGTGGTGATTTGTTTTTTCAGAAGGGTATCAAATATTCATAGATAAAGCATATCCACTGTAGTTGCATGTTATCATTACATTACATGAACAGAAAGGTTGTTCCTGACCACATGAAATATTTCTCATTTTCAATTCCTATTACTTTTTCCCTAAATTCTCTTGACATTTTGAAAAAAACCTTTTAAAAAGTTTTAAAAAATTTCATAATTGGAATTTTTATTCAAATAAAAAGTAAATACACATATAAATTTTAATTGTTTGTGTAGAAATATCCTACTGTTAATATACAAATACCGACAAAACCAGTTCAAAACATTATCCATTACGGGTGGGAATTATGTTTTTCTTCCTTCGTCAACGTCAAGCATAAAATATATCTATCACTGAATGGTAGAACACTGAAAGATATACATTTATAACAATTTCATCACAGGGCTATCTAAAAAACATACTTAAAAAGTTAAAACTGTGTGGTCTCCAAGTATTAATATATATTATGGGCACAGTACACTAAGAAAAGGTGCAGATGAGAGTACCAGCTTCAGCTATGGAGATTCTTAAGAAAATTCTGTTGCAACATACTTTCAAACACTATTCCTTCAACTGTACCTACTATAAAATCTCTTGATCAATATATGTATTTACAGCAATGACAAATATGAAAGTTAAAAAGCTAGGAACACAATGGGAATATTTGAGGGAGAAGAAAAACAAAGTGCACTGGAAATTTACACATTTCACAAACATTAGAAGCACACTATTATATTTACAAACGTTTTTAATGCATCTTACACAATAAAGTAATCAACAACAATAGGCAGTTCCAGAGCACATGTGAAACGTTTTAAAGAAATCATAAAACATTAGGGATATTAACAACACCTCTGTACAAGTAAATGAGCACCATCTGCTTGCATAAGCCCAAAGCTAAATCTACACATATGTTCTGAAAGTCTATATGAATTAAGGTCAACAAAATAAAATGACTACTTTTTACTTTCTAAGCACAATCTTAAGGAGACTGTTTACCCATATTTCTTAACATATTAACTGATTCAAAATGCTTTTCAGAGCTGGGTATAGTTATAATAAAAAAACATTTTCTTCATATGACACTTCTTGATGATATTATTAATTTCAAACTTCCACTTGTTTTTGTACTTGCATTCAACGTAATTAAATTTATAACGACGTACGGTTTGTTCATCACTAATATGCTTTAAAATTTTAAAATATATCTAGTGACTGTCAAAACAGGTAAGTAGCAATTTATGTCAGTACATCTACAATTAACATTTTAATGATAAATTTAAAATCATTTCTTGAAGGAACTGAACAAAAAATATCCAATAATAATGTTACTTTTTTATTATGTTTAAATGGAAACAACTAAACATAAAAAATCTAAACCTGTTATCACATTTATATCTGTTAGCGAAGGTATCTTAAATGTCCAAAATTATATAACACATGTGTTTCATGAAACAAAATTGGCAGTTTCAATATTCTTAAAACATATTACACTTATTAATTTTTAAATAAATAGTAACTTGAAACATCATAAGAAATAGTTCTCTCTTTTTCCATCCTCATACCATAAAGACCTTACAAAGCAAAATTACTTTCATATTATATATTATCCTGAAGCTTATAAAGTATTGTTAAAATGTTACAAGTATGCTACAAAATTCTGATACAACGGTGAAATTTCAGATGCAAGATATTTTTAATTTTTCTTTTATTTCATCAGTTTACTACTGATAGAATAATACTGTTTTAGTTACAGTACCATATATTTTGCACTAGATATTAATTATACTCCCTCTTGAGGAATGTTTCCTGTTTATTTATTTTTTAATTGTACATACCATAAGTCCATAGGCAATACTACAGTTAATGGCATGTAGTTTAAAACCACACTACTGCAGATGAACGTATCTGAGCAGATGCCCCTACTAAAAATATGTTTATCAATAACAAAATAAATAGCCTGAGAATAGCAGTAGCTGGAGAAATAAAAGGCACTACCATTTAAAACGTATCATTTAAACAATCGGTAAATTCCTGTCAAAATACCACTTTGCTTACCCTGTCATGATTCTGGATTACAGGGGAGGAAGACCTTAACTTAATGTTTTTCAATTTACAAGTAAAAGTGTAAGAGAGTTGTCTTCCAACAGCAGACATAACTGACTTCAATTTAAGAGTATTTTCAGTTAAGCATGCCACAGAAGCATTAAAGTACAACAGTCTGTAATAAAATTACATGGACCCATGACGAAATGTAATAATAAAAAGACATGGACCCTTCACAAAATGTAATAATACAATGAATAATTACAAGTAAAAAAAAAAGTGCTTTCATCTAGTTTGTGCTAAAAACAATGTAGGATAGTCATTGTTGAGAATAATAACAAAGTTAAATTTTCAGTATGACGTCACCTTTAATAACCATTTATCAGGACTGCAGACCTAACTCCACACATCTATGTCATTATTACTGCTTATATTAATCACATGTTTTGGTACATAATATATTCACTCCTACATGCAAACACTGTAGTAAAAACAATATTTTCTTTTACATGGCTTAAACAACCAGTGAGATTTTTAAAACAATTATTTAAGTAAATAAACACAAATACATCATTCAGGAACATTTTTTTTCATCACCACTTTTAACTGTTCGATTTGTAATAAATCAAGCACATATGAAGCCATTCAGTACTTTGGATGTTATTAAAAAATACTTGAAACTAGAGACAAAGTATCTGAATACAGTTGTGCTGATACATATTTTATCTTTGCTAGGAAATACATTCATTTGCATTTATCTAAAGATGTTTTTCTGGAGACATGTTTTCCCTTCAAACAAACCAAAAAGGAAGGAAATAAAAATCCACAATACATATTATAGCCATTAAATCTTATTTTGACTATCGCTGGCCTTAAAGACTAGTTAACCAACTAGCTTTTTAGCAAAATAAAAGTTATAAACTAAGGCTTGCTAAGGTCAAATTTTGTGTATGTAGCTCCATTTATTATTGTAACTGTAAAACACACACAAAGGCTCTCCAAAACTGTGCCCACAATGAAACAAGGTGAACTAAAGATAGATTTTTACTGCAGACATGCCTGTATCTTTTCTATCCATTCCTGAGCTGCTTGACCATCAGTGGCCATAAAATTGTATATTCTCCGTACTGTTCTCAACTACATAGAAGAAAAAAGAATGCCCATTGATTTCACAAAAATGAAACAATGTCGTAATATAACTAATCACTCAGTAAGGAAAACTATATGTCACAAACTATTAAGTGCACTTATTCAGTATTTCTAAAACTCACAGACTAAAAAAGGTCTACAAGTCATGTTCACAATTTTCTAAAAATATTTTTCATATAATTAAACTTATATGAACATTTTGGAATACTGTTTTTCATGTACACAAAATTCCTTTTTTTTTTCACAAAGTTTCAGGGTTCTGTGAAAACATTAAATTAAAAGGAGTCCTCAGGTTACTAAAGGTTGAGAATTAATGCATTAACCATTTGATACAATGAAATGTTTTTGTTGTTTTTTTATTCAATGAGCTTTTGTCTTAGGTAAATTTCCAGTAGGTAGAGCATGTAAAACATGTTGACACTGCTGGGAACTTGAAAACAGACAATCTATAGTAAGACCCCAATATTTCTTTACTTTTTAGGTTAATGGCACAAAAGATTTCTTATTAATAACAGTACACACAGTTTAACAGAGAAATGCTTTCAATTAGTTCTGGTTTCTTCAACAGCTATTTATTTTACAATTTATTTAGTTTGTATAATGATTAAACACATTCCAGAAGCATATTTTTAGCTACATATCAAAACACTTAACTAGGTAGTAACAGCAGTTGAAACTTTGCAACTTTGAATTCAACCCTCTGCACCTGGAATTACCAATAAATTATATTTTGTGGCAAGAAGAATTTGACTTAAGTCACAGATCACCCAAAGTAACTAACTCAGGTAATGTACTATAGATGGTGAAATAATTCGTTATGACAAGATAGTAGGAACTGTTTATCTTTCTTCAAAAATATCTTAAGAAAGCAGACAAAAAGCCCTAAAGCTAATGTAGTCATCTTCAGACATCAGAAAGAAATAAAAATAGTAAGAGAAGTGAACTTAAAAAATTTTAACTATTTATTTCTGGACTGATATGTACATAAGATATTTCATAGTTTGTCTTGTATCTAGAATTAACACTAAATACCCAAAACTCTCAAGTTAATTCCATAACAAATTTCCAACTCTATAAATTTGAAAAAAAAATGCCTTTAGAATTGTGTGAGATATTTAATGTAGCAATTATACTTTGAATGATTATTCATATCATTTTAAATTGAATGTATTTTCACTTCATCAAAAAACAAAAGTCACGTCTAATCAGCTGACCACTAATACTTATCAGAATTTAATATTTAAATTTAATCGATACCTATACAGATATTTGTATTAAAGCTTCACACCAAGGAAAGACCATTTAACATTTAAGCTTTATGAGAGTTATCTGGATGATATTAAGACTATACACTTCACAACTTCAGTTATTTCAAAAGTAAAACAAGTTGACAAATAGAAGTGAAGACATATATATATATTAGTCCACAAAAGTAACACAAATATTGTTTCTTACATCAAAGAATGACTTTTCATCACACTTCTTTGTAACTCCCTGCGGTGGAGCAACTGGTGTTACAGAAACAACTTCAGCTATGTCAATGACTCCCTTACAGTGCGACTCTTCCATGACATCATAGTAACGTAACTACAACACAGAATTACCATAAGCTTGAACCAGTGAAGTACTAGAACAAAACATTTACAAAGGGTATATACAACCTCAACAAATTGTATCATACAAAGGAAGAGAACAATATATATGTATATGTACATATACAGTACTAGAACAAAACATTTACAAAGGGTATATACAACCTCAACAAATTGTATCATACAAAGGAAGAGAACAATATATGTGTATATGTACATATACAGTACTAGAACAAAACATTTACAAAGGGTATATACAACCTCAACAAATTGTATCATACAAAGGAAGAGAACAATATATATGTATATGTACATATACAGTACTAGAACAAAACATTTACAAAGGGTATATACAACCTCAACAAATTGTATCATACAAAGGAAGAGAACAATATATATGTATATGTACATATAGGACCACAGACTTAACACAATGTACGACTGTAATATTCATTGTTTTTTAAACATGCATATAACTTCAATAAACAATATATATACATACACACACACACACACACACATGACCACAGGCTACAAAACATTATTGTAGTGTTGTTTAAAACACATGTAGAACTTCATACACAGGACCAAAGACTCTGTAAAAAGACATGCCTTTGGTAGTACATTGTTATTTTGTAAATAGTTCCATAACATCAAATGCCTATTGACTAACTGAAAATATTATTGAAATTTAGCTATAGGAAGAAGTTAAGACTTGAAAAACTCATGAGCATAAACAGCATTAAACCATTGTTATCAGGTTTAAAATCATTTCAACTCTCTGTAGTTTTAAATCATGTAACTGTGTATGTCTAAAAAATAATTAAAATAGGAATAGAAAGTGTTTTGAAACAAGAAGTCTGTTTTAACAGGAGGACATTTTGATATGTTCTAAGAAACTATGAATTTATGACCAAGTGAACTTAGTAATTTGTATACATCCTAAAATCAGTGTTCTCAATTCTAAGTAAATCACAGCATTATCTGCCAATCCAGACAAGCCCTGTTTAAAGTCTACACAATAACAAAGCATTTATATTTTTAAAAAACAACTTGAGTAGAGCAAAATTATAAAAATATCATTAACTTGACATAAGGCTTAGATAAAATGACAATATATGTTAAAACTCCACCCTAAAAGTGATAAAGAACATTTCAAAACCTTATGATTTCCATCATAACTACATATACTACATTTGAGTGTATAATTCTACAAACTATAAAGCAAAACTATATAAGTAATATTATTACTACTATATGGATAGAGGTTTTATACTTACATTTGTACTTACTATAAATATTCTTCCTACAACAAAGTTGAAATAAAGATATACAGAAAACACTTAAAGTAGAAAAGTTTCCAAACTGTTAAAAATAAAAAATGCATAATTTTACAACTTTTTTGGTACAAAATTGTAATATTTCAACATACAATTAAAGTATAGGATAAAATGTGTGCATGCCATCCACTACAATGGTTTGTAAACCACAGTCACGACTCAGCTCGTGAGCTACAACAGGTGGTTCTGATTGTGTATGTAGAAAGAGATGCAGCATGAACATTTTGATTTTACAATTATCTATAACATAACAATCTTAAAATTATTCTTGAACAAAAAACATATAAGAGCAGTACCAGACTTTAATTGGACAAAGATCCCCCAAACAATGTTTGGCTATTCATGTCAATTGTGAAAGTATGCAAATCCCTCCAACAAGTTTCTGATCTATGGTTAGAATACTTCAACCAATATGTACTTTAACAGTTTACAATTCATTCTGTGGAAGTACACACACTATTACAGCTTCAAATTGTGTAAAAATGTTTAAAATTTCACGAAGTTTCTGCAGTAGATATTATTGGTGTTCAACAGTTAGTAAATGTTAAGGACATGGACAAAGTAGGTAGAAATGTAAAGCTCATTTCTTTCCAATTTATGAGTTAAGAGATCAAAGAATATTTACTTCTTTCAAACTAATGACATATTTAAATGGTATTTCTCTGTATGACATATTTCTGACACATTCTACACTCCGAAACAAATTTCTGTTAGTTAACAGATTCAACATGAGGGTAACTGAAATTATTGCACCAACAGAGTTTTAACAAAGCTTATAATACACAGCTTATTTTTAATAAAACCTATGAGGAAAACAACCTGTAGAACCACTAGTAACACATTCTTTACATTTATATCAACTGGAAATCAGTTACAAAGAAAGAAAAAAGTGAATTATGTTAGAATTCAAACACATAAGAAAATGATAAAACAATTAATTGTTGAGAGATGAGATACATGCTCAATTTAACACTGTTAATCATATGGATATGGACTAAATAAGTCAACCTGATAAAGGTATTTAGCCATAAGCTTAACATACGGAACATGTTTTCAGTACAAATCACATATTTGGAACATTTTACTGATTATATCAAGAAAATATAAGTTCATTGACTAAATTAAAGTTACTTTCTTATAATTAGCTAAAAGTTAAACATTCAGTCAAGCTTTTTTTTTCTCATTTTTCTATTTTTATTGAACGTAATTTTGTACTGAGGAAAAGCTACAGTGGTGGCAACAGTTTTATGGAAGATTCCCAGTTAATGTCAACTAAAAACAGCTTTGGCTAGCAGTTCATAAACAGTGATTAGTTGATTTAGCCAATAGGGTCAATTGATATGAGTGTTTTACCTTGCCCTCTTGGAGGAAATGCTTGAAGCATAAAAATGCTGGCATCTCCTCTGACATTATGAAACATATAAACAATAAACTTCTACATTACTGAGCTTGTAATAAGAACAGGTTAAAATACATTACCAGAAATTATGTAAAGCACTTACTTGGTGTTTAATTGAATCAAGAACAAACCATCTCTGTTTCCAACCCTTCAAAAGAGCCCCACGTTTAAATAAATAACCTTCGTGGGTTCTGTTTTCAGCAACATTAGAAGAAAACTGATTGTAATATTGGCTACTGGTTTGTACTGTTGTCACACCTGTTGAACAAGAAACACCACAAAGTTCAACTTAAAACGACAACAAAGAGAAAAGTGAGTAACTATTCATTAAAGGTGTAATTTAATGAATGCTCTACTATTAATGTCGTTTTAATCTAATAATAAACTCCTTAAAACTATTAACACAATATTTTGGACACAAGAGTTCTTATACCTTAATAAAAGATAAAAAAACTATTTGTAAAGTAAGTAACAAAACTTGAATAGTTAAGCTTGATTTCATTAAGGTAAATTCTTGCCTCACTAATCATTAAACATTGTTTGAAAACACTATCACTCATGATGAAGAAGCTAAAAATGTAGATTTCCTACACACATATTTCCAGAAAATATTTACAATGTGCCACTTAAAAGGCTTTTTGGAAAAGTATCATTAAAGGTATAAGGGTCAAGTTGTTTCAAAAATTTGTTGGTGAGAAAAAAAGTATATGATTGTTTTCAATACATTTCAGTCAAATCTGATTAACTCTTTCTATGGGTCACAGGTCAAAAGTCTGTTGTTGCATTTCTTGACTTATATTAAAAATTTTATTGAACTACTATTTTATGAATTTATGTCAATAAGTTTGAAACCACTTTTACACTATAATTCAAATTTTAATATTACATATGAGTTAATTTCTTAATTTAAAAGTAAATATTAAAAGAACACTTTAAACATAAATTTTAGTGAGTTGTGGTAGGTTGAATGTAGCTCTGTTTAAAATGAGATATTTGTGATGTCAAAATACCAAGTATATAGTTTCATACAAATTAGTAACTCAAATTACTTGTATTGACAAGCTAGAATATAAAATAAGAACCTCGTATCTTTTCATTTTGCTGAGATGTGGCTTATGTACTGAATCAAACACAGTGGCCCCATTCAACTCTTTCCATTTTATGAAACGGTCCCTTACTTACTCTTACTACAGTATATGACATGTGAATAACCAATCAACAGCTTAGAATGACCCCCGAGTGATTTTCTCAGCCATTTTAATCTTTGAAAAAGTTAACACGTTCTTCGATCAAAGATTTCAATGAGACTTGAAGTTTCATATTCTTTTAAAACTGAACACAATGCAGAGCTAAAGTCCTTGATGATGAATGGGGCCCAGCATCTTTAAGGCCAAGGTCCTGGCAAAGCCATAGACCAGCGATCCATAGTCAAATTTCGATTGAATAAGAGCACGATATATCTGTAATATAGAACATCAATCAGCTCCCCAAGTGGTGGTAGAGAGGACATGGGAGATGTTCAGTGCTTACTCTTGTACATTTGACCTGTAGCTGCTTGATGTGTGATATAAAGATCAGCTTATGGTCAAAGATAAGCCCCAAGAACTTGGTCTCAGGGACCACAGGCACCACAACTTCACTGATACGAAGTTCAGAATCAGGGTGAATACCCCATTGGCAACAAACGTGCATGCAAACAGTTTTAGAGAGAGAGAAGTTAAAGCCATCTGCTGTGGTTCACTTCAGTAAATGATTGAGGGTAGTCTGTAGCTGTCGCTTAATATACCTCATGTTCAACAACTGACGTGAGACGTGAAAGTCGTCAGTATAGAACCCGTTTGCAACAGTCAGAGGGAGTTGTTGAATGATGGCATTAATCTTTATACTGAAAAGAGTGACACTCAAAACACAGCCCTGAAGGACTAAATTCCTGTAGAAAAGAACGGAAAGTATCAAACCCACACAAACTTGAAATCCCCTGTCCATTAAAAATGTTTAATAAAAATGGGCAAATGGCCACATAACCCATATATATGTGGAGGTCTCGTAAAATGTCATACCTCCATGTTATATCATAAGCCTTCTTAATATCAAAGAATATTGATACAAGATATCATTTGAGAAAGACTTTTCTGATGTTTCAAGTAGAATCAGGTGGTCCATGGTAGTGCTGTCATCAGAACCCATACTGGTGTGCACAAAAGAAGGTTGTTTGATTCAAGGAAAAAAACAAGACAAGCATTAACCATCCTCTCTAAGGTCTTATAGAGACAGACAGTTTGACAAAGGAATTAGACGGGAATTTTGTTTGATATCCTCCATATACAAAATTGTAAAAGGCTTAGCAACCTATGTCCAACAACAACCAAGTGCATCGGTCATAGCGAAAAAATTTTGTTTGATATCCTCCATGTATAAAATTTTAAAAGGGTTAGCAACCTACATCCAACAACGACCAAGTACATCGGTCATAGCGAGAAAAGATAATTGTTTGCTTAATGTCTTGATTTATTGTTCTATATTTAAAAAAACAAGTTTAATAATTTATTTCTAAATAGTAATAATCTATATACAATATATAATTATAGAAATGCAACTGTATATTAGAAAATACTAGTCTACTAAAACACAGCCAAGACAGGAAAGACAAACGGTTATTTTTATATTACTGGATATGTATCATGAATGCACATACACCACATCAATGCAAGTTATGTAATGTTAGCTAGGCATGACTGGAAGGTCAGTATAATAAAAATAACAATAAATACATAGCATTAAAAGACTTAAGCTACTTAGACTAAACATTTGTATTTTCATGTTATAATATGTAGTCATTGTAGCACAAAAAAGCATAATTTATATTTATTTCCTAATTTTGTTGTGATGGTTGTGAGGCTGGTGAAGTGATAGATCCCCCACATAGAATACAGAAAATAATAAAATATAAAGTTTTACTGGAAAAAAAAAACATTTGAAATGTATATATAGGAGGTTCTAGAGATTACACAAATAATATTCAGAATGAAGAGTAGTTTTTAATCATAATGTGAAATCATTCTGCACTCAGACAAGTAATGAAAAAGACTGTTTTCACAAACAGATCTTTGGTAAAATATTTCATTAACAAATCTGATTTTTGTATATGAAAATACTTGTAACCTTTACTAAAAGTATCAAATTTTGTGAAGATATACATGCTGTATCAAAAGTTACAGTGCAAATACTTAACATGTGCAAATGTGTTGATGAAATCATGTAGAAAAAGGGTAACAAATGGTGTGCCTCAAAGCTTAATGTTTGGGACCTTTCTTTTGATTTACATGAAGGATGGTGATAAAGGAATGGTTGATATAAATTCACAAACAGTATTAAAATCTTGGGCATTGTTGGCTAGTGGAAAAGATGTTGCTGCTATATTACAAAAGTATTAAAGTCATTTGGTAAACTGGCTGAATAAACAGCAGATGAAAGTTAATTATAAGAAATGCAAAATCATCAGGTCGGATATCGTAGTTTGAAATTCGTGTGTAATTTTAATGGATTATAACCTCAGCAAAGTTATAGAGGAAAGTGATGTTGGTGCTTTTGTTGATCACTCTCTCAAGGTATCCAAGAAATGTGCTGTTGTAAGTGGTGAGGTAAGGTATTCAAGAAGTGTGCTGTTGTAAGTGGTAAGTGTGCTGTTGTAAGTGGTGAGGTAAGGTATTCAAGAAGTGTGCTGTTGTAAGTGGTGAGGTAAGGTATTCAAGTAACTAAGGTATTCAAGCTGTTGTAAGTCGTAAGATAAGGTATTCAAGAACTGTGCTGTTGTAAGTAATGAGATAAGGTATTCAACAACTGTGCTGTTGTAAGTGGTGAGGTAAGGTATTCAAGAAGTGTGCTGTCGTAAGTTGTGAGGTAAGGTATTCAAGAAGTGTGCTGTTGTAAGTGGGGAGATAAGGTATTCAAGAAGTGTGCTGTTGTAAGTGGTGAGATAAGGTATTCAAGAAATGTGCTGTTGTAAGTGGTGAGATAAGGTATTCAACAACTGTGCTGTTGTAAGTGGTGAGGTAAGGTATTCAAGAAGTGTGCTGTCGTAAGTGGGGAGATAAGGTATTCAAGAAATGTGCTGTTGTAAGTGGTGAGATAAATAAAAATTTAAGCTGTATCAAAAGAAATGATCATTTCATCAGAACAGGTCACTAGCTAAGCCACATTTGGATTATTGTATTCAGTAGTGGGCATGTTACTGTAAGAAGGATGATGAATTTTTGGAAAGAATTAAAAGGGCTACTCAACAAATAATTTAATAGTTTAAATCCTTTTGTAAAGAAGCAACATTATCTTCTCAGCCAACAAAATGCATACATATGAACAGGTGGTTAGTGCATTGCAAGAAAGATTGATAACATCTTGAATCTATCTTTTCTGGCCTGAAGTACATTTTCTTTCTGGAAGTCCATATTGGTTCAGTAAAGTAAGGTACAATTCACACTGTTACAGTCTTCTGGTGATTCAATATCACAGAAGTTATCAATGAAAGGAATAATTTATCAATACAGAGGTATTTCAGTAATAAGGTTGTAGTTGAGTGTTTTTCAAGCTAAACTAAAACTTTTCAGCACATAAAAATGCAAAACAATACTAATCAGTTTATCTTATAGTTTTATTCTCAAAATTATATGCAACTTCCAAATAATATTGTCTGTTTGAAAAGGGTTATGCTGTCCTCTCTTAAGTCAGATATGCTCTTCTTGCAAATTAAACCTAAGATGTGTGAACAAGAAATGTTTAGCTAATAAACTTACTAGATGCCACCGAAGAATTTTCAGCACTGCCACCCTTGGACAGAGAAACAGATGCAGCTCCAGAATCACTAACAGATTTATATTTAGTGCAGTTCTTCGGAACTGATTCCATACATTTCTCGTGGCAATTATATCCACAGTCCATGCACCTCATGCCTGAAAACAAAGGATTAAATGTCAGTCACTTGTAATATGGTTCACGTACATAAATGCATTTCATGTTGAATTTGCGAAAAAGTACTTAAATAATGATTTCATTTAGAATAACCATAAAACCACTCTTAATAATATATTTCAACCCTTTAATGACAATGCATCTTTTAAATTTTTTTCTGTGTATATCACTGAGTTATGTTCAAAATTTAATTTACTTTCAATGTATTTTAAAGAAATTATTTTGAAGTATGTTACAGTTCAAAGATTTATATTGCCTTAGTTTTCAAAAGAAACATTGAAAACAATGATAAAATCCACCAGGTTTGTGTCACACGATGCACAAGCTATAAACAATGTCGAAATTTGGTGAAGTATAGCTTGGAACATAAGGAGAGGTCATGTACATTAAGTCTAACCAAGACTATAAGAGGTCATGCACATTAAGTTCAGCCAAGACTATAATTTACTTGCCCTTTTAACACGTTTCAAAGTACCTTGGCTGAATGTGGTTGAAACAAGAAACAAGTTTGGTCATTCCCTGAGAGGTGCCACACAACATATACATGTTAAAAGTTATTTAGAAAGTGGAAGCAAGTCATCATCTTTCCAAAGGTGTAACTGCTTACACAATTACTGGATGTTTTGTTCACAATAGAACTTCAGTTATTTCTTACCTAAATCTGTTAAAGTTGGAAAGGTAGTTAAACTATCTTTATATTTTAGTTAATTGTGCATTATTTGTGTTTTAATGTGTGTATTTCAAGGGCCTAATAATTTTTTTATAAAACAACCAAAGCTTCCCCTCACTCTGCAAGGCTTAAATTACTAAGTGTGTATAACAAAATTTCACAGAAAAATAAGGTACCTCTGGTGTTCATACTGTTCTATCATCTGTGGGTACCCATTAATGTGTCAATATAAATTATCAAAGGTAAAGAACTGGTAAGGAAGGTAACACATTAAAAATAAACTATAAGTGAAATGGTAAAGAAAAGAAATTACACATTTGACCCAAATAAGCTATTTTGAGATTATCCAACAGAGTTTAAAGATACCTATGCATTTCTATTTCTTAATTTTAAAGATTTCATTGCACTGTACACTAATGACACTTGCAAGAGTTTGTTATATGGTAGAGAAAGTGGAAAATATATGAATATTGGTCTTAAAAGATTTTAATTTTCATTTAGGAAGGTCTATAGATTACATGTGTGAAATGTGAAAACGGGGAGTTTTATACTAAGAATGAAAACCCACATTATAGGTGAACTATTAAGAGTGTGATTGCAAATAACTTTATTAAATAAATTTTTATTAGAAATAACAGAAAAAAACAACTTTTTTTCAAATTAAATATCTTTATCAAATTTGTTGTTATGTTTTAAACAAGTTTATTCACTTTTATTACTGGATCAAAATTTAGTGAAACTTATGTAACATGCTGCAAAGTGTAGCACATCTTTGTTTCAGGGTTAAATAACAACTCGGTTATTCAAGTCAAAACTAACACAAAGATTCAGTTTCTTGATAGCAAAAACCTTTATAATTATGACATATGGGGATTAAGCATCTTTAAAATTTACAATTGCTCTAAAATTTCAATTTTAAAATAAAATTTTATTAATGTGTGAAACACTATGCTCAAATTAACAGTTCATTTTCTTTGAATGCTCTCTGACAAGATCATAAATACACCAAATGATTTATGTAATTATAGTCTCTGCACACAGACCACCACTACTGCTTGTACACCAGTTCTATCTCTGAAGCACAATATTCCTGAATTTTTCTCACCTAGTCTGAGATAATAGAAATTACATGCCTTATTCAAAAAGCACATTTTCTGTTTTTTAGTTTCATTAAAAATCATCAAATGTTACTTTTTTTACAATACTATTGTTAGTGTCTTATTTTCTTCATACTTTTTACAATACTATTGTTAGTGTCTTATCTACTTTATACTTTTTTTTACAATACTATTGTTAGTGTCTTATCTACTTTATACTTTTTTTACAATACTATTGTTAGTGTCTTATCTACTTTATACTTTTTTTACAATACTATTGTTAGTGTCTTATCTACTTTATACTTTTTTTACAATACTATTGTTAGTGTCTTATCTACTTTATACTTTTTTTTACAATACTATTGTTAGTGTCTTATCTACTTTATGCTTTTTTTTACAATACTATTGTTAGTGTCTTATCTACTTTATACTTTTTTTACAATACTATTGTTAGTGTCTTATCTACTTTATACTTTTTTTACAATACTATTGTTAGTGTCTTATCTTCTTTATACTTTTTACAATACTATTGTTAGTGTCTTATCTACTTTATACTTTTTTTACAATACTATTGTTAGTGTCTTATCTACTTTATGCTTTTTTTTTACAATACTATTGTTAGTGTCTTATCTACTTTATGCTTTTTTTTACAATACTATTGTTAGTGTCTTATCTACTTTATACTTTTTTTACAATACTATTGTTAGTGTCTTATCTTCTTTATACTTTTTTTTACAATACTATTGTTAGTGTCTTATTTTCTTTATACTTTTTTACAATACTATTGTTAGTGTCTTATCTTCTTTATACTTTTTTACAATACTATTGTTAGTGTCTTATTTTCTTTATACTTTTTTTTACAATACTATTGTTAGTGTCTTATTTTCTTTATACTTTTTTTACAATACTATTGTTAGTGTCTTATCTTCTTTATACTTTTTTTACAATACTATTGTTAGTGTCTTATTTTCTTTATACTTTTTTTACAATACTATTGTTAGTGTCTTATTTTCTTTATACTTTTTTTTACAATACTATTGTTAGTGTCTTATTTTCTTTATACTTTTTTTACAATACTATTGTTAGTGTCTTATTTTCTTTATACTTTTTTTACAATACTATTGTTAGTGTCTTATCTTCTTTATTTTTTTTTACAATACTATTGTTAGTGTCTTATTTTCTTTATACTTTTTTTTACAATACTATTGTTAGTGTCTTATTTTCTTTATACTTTTTTTACAATACTATTGTTAGTGTCTTATCTTCTTTATACTTTTTTTACAATACTATTGTTAGTGTCTTATTTTCTTTATACTTTTTTTTACAATACTATTGTTAGTGTCTTATTTTCTTTATACTTTTTTTTACAATACTATTGTTAGTGTCTTATCTTCTTTATACTTTTTACAATACTATTGTTGGTGTCTTATTTTCTTTATACTTTTTTAACAATACTATTGTTACTGTGTCTTATCTTCTTTATACTTTTTTTACAATACTATTGTTAGTGTCTTATTTTCTTTATACTTTTTTTTACAATACTATTGTTAGTGTCTTATTTTCTTTATACTTTTTTTACAATACTATTGTTTGTGTGTCTTATCTTCTTTATGCTTTTTTTTACAATACTATTGTTAGTGTCTTATTTTCTTTATGCTTTTTTTTTTACAATACTATTGTTAGTGTCTTATTTTCTTTATACTTTTTTTACAATACTATTGTTGGTGTCTTATTTTCTTTATGCTTTTAACAATACTATTGTTTGTGTCTTATCTTCTTTATACTTTTTTTTACAATACTATTGTTAGTGTCTTATTTTCTTTATATTTTTTTACAATACTATTGTTAGTGTCTTATTTTCTTTTTATTTTTTTTTACAATACTATTGTTAGTGTCTTATTTTCTTTATACTTTTTTTTACAATACTATTGTTGGTGTCTTATTTTCTTTATGCTTTTTTTTACAATACTATTGTGTGTCTTATTTTCTTTATACTTTTTTTACAATACTATTGTTAGTGTCTTATTTTTTATGCTTTTTTTTACAATACTATTGTTAGTGTCTTATTTTCTTTATAATTTTTTTTTACAATACTATTGTTAGTGTCTTATTTTCTTTATACTTTTTTTTACAATACTATTGTTGGTGTCTTATTTTCTTTATACTTTTTTTTTAACAATACTATTGTTAGTGTCTTATTTTCTTTATACTTTTTTTACAATACTATTGTTGGTGTCTTATTTTCTTTATACTTTTTTAACAATACTATTGTTAGTGTGTCTTATCTTCTTTATACTTTTTTTACAATACTATTGTTAGTGTCTTATTTTCTTTATGCTTTTTTTACAATACTATTGTTAGTGTCTTATTTTCTTTATACTTTTTTTTACAATACTATTGTTAGTGTCTTATTTTCTTTATACTTTTTTTACAATACTATTGTTAGTGTCTTATTTTTTTATACTTTTTTTTTACAATACTATTGTTGGTGTCTTATTTTCTTTATACTTTTTTTTACAATACTATTGTTAGTGTCTTATTTTCTTTATACTTTTTTTTTACAATACTATTGTTAGTGTCTTATTTTCTTTATACTTTTTTTTACAATACTATTGTTAGTGTCTTATTTTCTTTATACTTTTTTTTACAATACTATTGTGTGTCTTATTTTCTTTATACTTTTTTTACAATACTATTGTTAGTGTCTTATTTTCTTTATACTTTTTACAATACTATTGTTAGTGTCTTATTTTCTTTATACTTTTTTTTTACAATACTATTGTTAGTGTCTTATTTTCTTTATACTTTTTTACAATACTATTGTTAGTGTCTTATTTTCTTTATACTTTTTTTTTACAATACTATAGTTAGTGTCTTATTTTCTTTATACTTTTTTTACAATACTATTGTTAGTGTCTTATTTTTTTATACTTTTTTTTACAATACTATTGTTAGTGTCTTATTTTCTTTATACTTTTTTTTTACAATACTATTGTTAGTGTCTTATTTTCTTTATACTTTTTTTACAATACTATTGTTAGTGTCTTATTTTCTTTATACTTTTTTAACAATACTATTGTTAGTGTCTTATTTTCTTTATACTTTTTTTAACAATACTATTGTTAGTGTCTTATTTTCTTTATACTTTTTTTAACAATACTATTGTTAGTGTGTCTTATCTTTATTTTTTCACAAATATTTCAAGTTTCTTTTGAAATGTTAAAAAGTTGTAAGTTGATTTTCACCTCTATAGTGTTAAAGTTTAATTACATGCAGTAATTCAAAAATAAAATAAGCACACAAAAAATGGAAGTTTAAGAATTTGGTAGATGAAAGAATGAGTCCAGCAATTTGTCACAAATGGAATATAAGACAAAAGGGACGGTGCTAACATACGTACAAAATGAAACATTTCTAAACACAGAAGAATGATTAACCAAAGTATTGGTTACCTAATTAATGTGAAGTAAAGAATATTAAAAGTAACAAAATAACTGATTTTGAGCAGAACTGAATACTAGAAACACAAACAATCAGCACAATGAAGATTGTAATAAATAAAGATAATACTTTACAGTGTGTTCACACTCATTCAAAACAGAAATAATGTTTCTCTACTTAGAAAAGAATTTGATATGAAAGCACCACAACTGTATTCACAGTGTCTTTTTCTTTGTAGATTGTTAATCAGGAAACAGGTGGTTGAATATCCCTATTCCATGTGATAGTAAGAAGCAGTTTTCTATACAAAGAATAAGTAATACATCAAAATTACCCACTAAAATAATATAAAGGTCCCTTGACTAGGCAGGCTAGTACATGAATTTAATCATATTTTTAAGTTCCAGATTAGAACGAAAAGAAATTAATTTATATTGTAAAGTTGGAATACACACACAACAGGAGAATTATGTATATGATTTCTATGTACTACAAGTATTCAAACTTATCTGGATTTCTTATAGAATTTAGTTAATGGTCAGTGAATATTTATCTTTCTGTACTGTATAACTAAACTTGATCTTAAGATAACATGCTGAAAACATATAGCACTAAATGTTATCCTAACTTGATTCCCCTTTACCTGTAATTTAAGGCTTCTGATCATCCAATTAACTGTATTTAATAATGAGACTAAAAATAGTAGCAAATACTGGGACGATGTTTTTGTATTTATAAAATGATTTCACATCCTAGTCAACTAGTTAATATAAATACCACAGTTTCTTCTACTTTATCACAGTACATATTTTTAATTTTAAATGGTTAGAAACTGATAAAGAGCATACAATTATTAGTTTTTCTTACCAGTTTTTACCAAACCCCAAAGCACGTGAGAGCAATAGTCACAATAAGTTGGTGTAGTGTAGTTGTATTTTTCAAATCGATGAGGGTGAGAGTAAACCTGAGGTTGGCTAGACTCCCCAACCATCTTGCCTCGAATCAAAATCTCAATTGTTGATCTTTTATGGATGGATCTTCCATGGGATCTAGTAAGTTGTGTAGTGAAAGAAGCTTGTCTCTGGATAAGGAAATATTTCACATTATGGGCATGAAGTTAGATAAAAATGATATAAACACAATTTCTACAAGTTTATCTTTAAAATCTCAGTATGTTGTATTTTATTTTGTTTTTAAAGAAAAACAACAATTTACTAAAACTTATCAGATTGTATTAATATAAAAAGGGATAGGTTTACCAAATTTAGTATTTTCAAAAGCTAACCAAATTAATAACACATTTTACACATCAAATGCAAATGCAAACTAACGTGGCAGGGGTTTAGTTTAGAGAGAGAGAAATCAGAAGAATTCTCTCTCCAACTGGGGTGTTCAGGAACGTTGTGGTTCCTCTTCGTCCCCTTACAAGGAAGGTTATTGAATTTAACTTTTTTTTTTAAATAATTTTTTAAACTCTTTTTTGGGTGAAGGAGTAAAGTTTAGTATTATTCGTAAACGAGGCACAGGTAGCACCGGAGAAAATGGCCAAATCCCGTCCCGAAAGGCAAATGTCATGGTAAATGTGAACCTAAACCTAAAAGACCCGATTCAGGGCATGGCAATAAAGTTGCCTTGGCTGGGATCTAAAGATCTAATGCCTAAGTTTTTGCTGTGAGGGGAAACGGGAGCGCCCCGAGAAAATCCCACTTTCACAGGACAGGCGCCGAAAGTTTTACCTGTCTTGTGCCTGAAACCTGAAAAAGAAAAATACATGAATTTTGCCTTTTACATATCAGCTATCAATAAATACTGATATAAGGTGTACATTAAACCAAGCACAGAGTCAATAATGCATCAGTGTAGTCAGAAATTGAAATAAATTAACAAAAAATATTTATAAATTAACAAAAAATATTTATAATTTCATATGAGAATAAAAACAAATTGACACAATGAAAGCCCAAGAAAGTCTGTTAGAAATTTCACTTGAGGTCTGCATACTATAAAATTACACTAAACAATCCAGGAAAGAAAGAATGACCAACATAATTTTAATTGAAAGTTTCAACAGGACACACGAGATCTTGCACAAACATCAGGCACTAATAGGGCAGTTTAATATCAAAATAGAAACAAAAAAACAACAAATCTGCTGAAAGCAGCTGCTGATTCAGAGGAAGGCATTTTTCTCTTTTAAATACAAAGAAAAACCAACTTACCCCTAAATTCAGATATCATGAAATTTTTACTAAATATCAAGTTTGCTTGGCAAAACAAGATTCAATTTGAATAAAATCAATATAAAAGTTATTTTATGTAGCAGAAAAACTCACAATGTGTGAATCAGAAGCAGGCAGTTCTAACTTATCCCATAAAACCATCCATTTCTGTGGTAAGTGACCAAGCTCAGTCTCAAGGCTAGGGATGACCTGAAAAGAAACAAATTATATTATTATTCTTACAGTCTTCATGGAATCATCAAATAAATATTTTTTAATTTTTTGGTTAATTATTTTTTAGATTAAAATAAAAGTCCAATCAATTTCACACATCTTTATTTACCATCAAAACATTCAAATTATTACTGATCATTGTCCTCATACAAGCAATAGTTTTAATTTTTGTAGTTTTAATTCCAACTTGTAAAATAAATACCACACAATGAATCATACATATTTGTACAACCATCTTTACTTAGAACTTACATTCAAGTTTAAAATGTCTTTTGTAGCCACTAACCATAAATTTAGTTTGGATTTCTAAAACACTCCTTTATTAGAACAATCTATCAAACTGCTTATAGATCTGCAACTTTGTAAGTTACAGAATCCTTGATAACATTAAAATTTAACCTAAAAATCATCACTATTGCAATTATTTTCTATAATTACTGTACACCCTCTAGAACTGAACTGAAGATCTTCATTGTGAAAATCCCTCACTGTTTGTACAGGGAGATGGGGCATAATCATGTTTTTTAATTAATTATATTTAATATTAGATTATTAAAATAAGAACCTAGAATCTTTGTACTGTTATTGATGCTTATGTATTTTCTGTTATTACAGTGTAATGAAATGTTTCAATATTTATAGGCTGTATACCGCATGTTCTGTCTTGTTTAGGAAGTGAGGGATATGGTACAAGAAACTACTGCATTTCAAACAAATACATTTAACTACATGCAATGTTCAACGTTGGAATTTTACCTAGTCTATACTAAAATGTGTAATTAATAATAACATTAATACAGTATTTCAATATATTCATGTTGGCTAAAACCGATATTTCCCAAAATAATGTTTAATATTCTAAAAGGTAATTTTAAACAAATTGACACAATTTCAGGTTACAAATATGGAAATCTTTTCTTTAAAATGGATAACAATATTTTTATCTTCTCCTGTTCTGTATTTTTGAGTGGACACTTCACTCCTTGTCACAACAACAACGACCAAAAGTAACAATCTTCTATACCTCTAAAAGCTGACTGAAAACATCTGGTTGAACAGTTTGCATATTATCATAGCAAGCATTGACTATCCTACGAGAAGTTTCTCGAGGAATTCCATCGGCTGCCTCTGATTCTTCTTCCCTCTGCTTCTCCATAGCAACTGCTTCTAAATCATATGGTGGACCATGTGAAAGCTCTTCCTTCAAGTAATAATCCCATATCTCCAAGTTGGAAATGTTAGAATACGGTCTTAAGACCTAAAAAATGTATTATCATTTAGAAAAATAAACACTGAACAAATGTTTTAATAATTTGCTGGTTGTTATGTGAATAGACAGGAAGGGGAATATCTTTCCTATTTTAAAAAAAGCATTCATGAATAAATAAATTAATGAAATACAATATTTTGTAGCTTAACCCAAACGATTTTTACTGTCATGTTTTGTTTTCACTTCAGTAAGTAAGCAGTGTTACCCTGTAAAATGACAACCATGCAATAAAAGGCTCAATACAAAGGACTGGTCAGGGTGGGCCAATTTTGTGGCCTCTGCACTTGGCATGCATCACTCCACTAGATTTCTTTCTTTGGGGATAAGTTAAAAACATGATGTATCATAGGCCTATAGCATACAGTAGAGAGTTAAAGACCACAATAACAGATGCTATCACCACTGTAGCTTGGGCATGCTGTAGCAAATATGGACTGAAATCAAATACCAGTCAGATGTGTTGAGAGCTAACAATGATGCAAGTGGAGAAACATCAATAAAAACTGTTTGAGTTTGGGCTGCAAGCTGTTGAAAACTGCATGGTTGTATTTATTTAGTTAATTAATTGTTACATTTTCAAATTCAAAGATAAATTTGGACCAACCTGCACAATAAAAAAAAAAACATTAAATATATGGTATGGTAAAGGAGTAATTTTAAGAATTGTAGATACAGAACATTATTATTGTATGTTGCAACTTACCCCATCTTCTAGATTGGGAACATAGAAGAAATTGTAAAACATAGTTGACCTAGTCCACAGCTTATCTAAATAATCCCACAGAGATGGACCCAGAACACTTGATATGTTGTTTAGGGTACCTGTCTTTCCAGAAAATCCTGTTTCATCATCTGACCCACTGTCCAGACCACGATACTTAAATCCTCGTTCATCAGTAAGCCATCCAGCTTCTTCCCTCTCACATTCACTATCCAAAAGAAATGTACGAAAACGGCACGAGACATAATGGTAGGCCATAAACTTCAAAAAGTACTGGTTGAATTCAAATGATAATGGAAACTGTAAATGAATCTGTACAGAAGAAAGATATACTGATTAAGTTTCTTATGACTAAACTCTGGAAATATTTTAAATATACTCAAATATGAGCCAATACAAATTTCTAATCATAATCTAATTTCAGCATGTCATTTTGCAGAAATTAAATTAAAACCATGAACCTTTAGATTTACAATAAGAGCAGCTAAACACAAGGCCATGCTTGGCTGCAAGACCTTCTATTTCTCAAAAGGAATTTTAAAAACCCAAAGTGTAAATTACAGAGTTTACATGAGTCTTTTCGAACCCTTTCAAGTTTCCAATCAGATCATGATTAGGAAAAAACTAAATATACGTTTTTTATGTATTTGCATATATAACTCCCCAAGTATCAGAGTTTGTATGTATATAACATAACTGTATCTTGGAACAGGCTATTGAATATGTGTGTGCATTTTTATAGCAAAGCCATATCAGGCTATCTGCTGAGACTACCAAGGGGAATCAAACCCCTGATTTTAGCCTTCATTGTAAATCCGTAGACTTACTGCTGTACCAGAGGGGGACTAACAGACTATTGCATTAATATATGCTGCTAATGCCTTTCCACATTAGGTGGAAATTACTTTCTTCACCATATCCTGTGGCTAACATACTTCTGACATTGCTATTTTTCAGAATTACAGAAACATACATTTACATAGGTTTCACAAAATTTAGGCAACTGACAATGAGTGCTTCTTTCATGCAGAATTACCCTGCCTATCCACCAGTCATCATCAACGTTAATACAAATGTTGCACTTTCACAACTTCAAAAAGCTGAACAAGAAGCAAAATGTTTAATGTTAAGTAACCATTTAATTACAGCAGTTCTGAAATTAACAAAATGTTTAATGTTGTGGCAAGTAACCATTTAATTACAGCAGTTTTGAAATTAACAACTTTGGTTTTCACATATACCTAAAAGTTCAAAACACTTAGTCACAGAGACAGTGAATGGTATGAAAATTGCAATGATTAAATTTTAAATCAAAATAACTAAAAAAAAATCCACAGTATGTATTACAAATGAGGAGCTTTACTTGCCTGATGCACAATGTCCAGAAATTGCAAAAACACAGGAGCAAATCCACTGGCTAAAGTAGCAGCAGTATGATTGCCTCTGTGACTGAAGCGGTGACCAAAAGCTAGCCATTCCTTCTCAATTAAGGTTCGAAATCCTTCATAAGTCCGGTAGTAGGGATCGAGACAGAGCTGAGCAGTGGATGACACCTTTAATGAGAAACATATAATTAAATAATATAAGTGTCTGTGCATGTATGCATAAAATATCTTGACAATACATAAACATTCTACAGAATATAAATTTGAATGCTATCATGATATATAATAATTTCTTTTAAACACACATATTTACTAAAACTTAAGACCAATGGTTACAGATTACAAAAGTCAGTTAAAATTAGTAAAAAAAACTAATCCTAATAAACATAGCCATCATATCTATAACTAACTAAACATATTTATTTGTTTTAATAATTAATGAGTATTTAATTCAAGTTAGACAACTATGAGAAACCGAAGGATAATAACTAAAAAACTCATTAAACAAATAATTTGACATCAACTTCTAAAACCAATATAGAAAAAGAAATTTACAATTTAGAATTACTCATTATATTTCTGAATTTATGATACGTATCACCAAACAGATAATACGAACCTGGCAAGTAACATCCCAACCATCTTCTAGGCATATCATAACAGATGAGCCTTGAACATCCATCAAGTCAACTACTGCCCCAGATAGCTGTAGAACATTCTGGAGCTAGTATGGGTTACATAAAAATCATTAAAACACATCACATGTCTCTGCAATTCCTTCTATATTACTTTCATTTTGTGCATGTTACAACCTTACACCTTTTTCATATTTTAACTTCGGGACAGGGTAAGTTGAATATTTACAAATGGTTTCTAATTTTTATTATTATATGTTCATTGATAAAGATATACGTATTACACCAGACTAAATATCTAGTGTAATTTACAATTATCAAATTAGAACCTCTAATTTAATATCTTACTCCTTCATTAACTGACAATTTCAAATGAAGTTTATCTAAAGCACTCTGATGTTAAGTCTACATAAAATTTTGTATATAATGTTAAACTTTAAACATCTAGTATAAACACAAGTATGTAACATCTTATTTGACAAGTTTAAGATGTTCAGTTGATGTACCACACATTTTTTTTTCAGTTGGTTTTAACATACATTTAACCTGTGAACTTGTGCTGTTACAAAAAGCTTTACAGTACTCTATACAATTTCAGATTATATAGTAACAGCCCAACATTACATGTAAACTATCTCAACTTTCTAATGCTATATTTTTATTTCAGCCTTACAATACTAGTTTTACCTAAATATTTTTTTTATAATGTTACACCTATCAGCAAGTTTCTGTTAAATATGTTTACTGCAAACTTGTAATTATGTATACATCTCTGACTGTAGAATGTTATTTTCTTCCTAAATTTCAACATTATTTACCCACAGTTTTAACAATGCTGTATTTATTTCCAGATTTATAACAATGTTTTATACAAGATGTTTTATAAAACACTTCTTGTTGTTCTATTTCTCTTTATGAACAAATATTGTACTGGCCAAATTATATGGTGATGTTTCTCAATTAATAATTTGGCTTTAAAATTCATAGTCACCTCACAGTCACAGCCAACCACAGGCTTCCTCTTCCCTACTCTACTCTTTCGCATTCCTCAATGTTTTGTATAAGCATGCCCACCAAATTACACTCAATTTTTTTTCTTTTCCATGGCTTCTGAAAGTGGGGGTCACCATATATTCAAGATCACTGTATAATGGGGCCAATACAATATTTTACAGACAGTGTATTAACACTACATAGTGCTAAAAACTATATCAACTGAGAGTGTTCCAAACATTTTTCATAAATAAGTAAAACAAATGAAGATAGATATACTTTTCAGTAAGTGAAACAACTGACTGTGTATTTTTCAATCCATTGACTTTATTAATATTTTACACATTTGGTATATGGTTTAACCACGAAGCCATTTCAGATGATACAAAAACTAGACTTTAGGTGACTAACTAGTGTTTATGAGCATCAATTAGTGTCACCTAAACTAACCAGTTATCAAAGTACAATTAAAATTATTAGTTTCATAAAAACAAGTAACTGATTGAAATTAAAGTTTCCAACTATTAACATTTTTTGATTATTTCAACTATTCAAGTATCATGGGAAAATCCTTAATTAACAATCCCAGTGATTAATCATTTATCAAATTTCTCTATTCACCAGGAACTATATAAAATAATAATTTCAAGTGCATTAATTTCTACATATGTATCACACACAACACACACTGTTTTTAAATACCACAGTCTCATCACTTGCATTACCTGATTCAGCCATTCTGAATTTTCTGTACTTCTATAAAAATTCAGGTCTGGATCTGTCACTGGGTCACTCGGAATGCATGCCCGCATAAGTTTCTTGAAGCTTGCTTTGATCTGACGTACTTCCGTGAAATCCACCGGAATGAAGTCACAATTTGGATAAGATTCTGGTTTCAAACCCTTTATACAATAGAAAACATTCATCATTTAACTATTAGCATAAAAACATTTTTCTTATAAGTTATAACTGCTGATAACATTCAGGAATACTTTCTACAAACAAACTTAATAATAATCGCCTACAAAATCAGATAATTTCATGTCTGAATATCTTTCCTATTAGAAACAGTTTTTTAATGTTAACAAAAAATGCTTAGAATTATGTTGTATACATTTTAATTACTATAATATACTAAATTTACAGAAATCTAAAGTGAAAGAAAGAGTTCTGAAGTGTAAGTTTTTGTTAAATAGTGATAACATCACAGCATTGTCATAAGTATCATATAAAAAAATGTAAGGTGTTCTAAAATTATGTAAACACACTTTAGAAATTTATAGTTTATGAACCATATGTGCAATTTGCATAATATTTTTTTAATTTTTTACAGATATCCATGGAAAGAATAGAAAACATGCAGTTGAGTTTCAATGAGATAAAGATGATTCTAAAATGGAGTGGGAGGAAAAGAACGTCATGAGGTAGAGAAAATTTGTTGTCAGGAAGTCAACAAGACACTGTTCACGAAAGTACAATTAAGTTATTGAAGTGTTTCAAGAATCATAAAGGGCTTAGAGATGAAGCCATTTATACCTTGATTACTGCATGCAATTCAAGAAGATGACCCATAGTGATGAGCACAATTCCACCTGATTTGTGCTCTGTAATACTGTAAAACTGTTGTAGAGAGATGTCACTCATACATCAGAGTTGGCGGTAGACACTTTGAACATCTCACCCAAGTTTAGTTTACTGTGAAAGAACCATACGTTTTTGAGCTTTAAATTAAAAAAAAAGTTTTGGAAAATTGTGCATATGGTATACAAGATACAAATTTCTGAAGTGTGTGTACATAATTTTGAAACACTGTACAAGTAATTACTTGCCTTAATCTGAGCTTTTTCTCCAAACACGTACAGTGCCACTCGTTGAAATGTATGAGCACTTCCTTCTATTCCATCAGCAAAGTCAGACAATCTTGAAGTACGATAGCCCATCTCTGAACCTAAACTTGTGATTGACCCTTGTCTTCTCTCCTTCAGGCTGCCCCAACGTAACTCTTTAATAAATACCAGATCAATACAACAAACTTATATAACAAGAAAGTGGGTCTTAAATATAAAAGGTTAATCACATAAGCTCTTGACTATATTTGAGAACTAAAATATATACTGTATGCAAAAATTATTATTCTTATTTACAGTTTTTACTATTATACAAATGATTCTACCCTTACTTAACAGTCAGAGTCTGATTCACAAACATTCATATTTAAAAAAAAACACTAACTCTGATTTTGCAAGAAACTGAATTCAACTCTTCCTTCCTTAAATTCTTTGTACTGTTGAGTTTTAGTTAAAAACACATCACCAACACTGGTACATATCAGTGTTAATTATAGTAAATATTTGTGATTTATATTTTAATTGATTCTATTCAACACTGCAGTTTCACTTGTCCTTTTTGATATAGAATTTAAAAATCAACAGATTTCAAGCATCAGAATGATTGATCACTATAACCAAACAAGTTTGCAAACAAAATATCTCAGATCCTCAACAAAGTTCTTTTAAATGTGGAATAGAAATCAAATAACTTTTTATTGAAAAGAAGCTGTAAGAATAAGTGGTGATGATTAATTATTACATACAACATTCTCTTAGAATAGCAGTAAAGTAACTGATATACTGGAAACAAATTACTCTGAAGAAAATAAAATAATATTTTTTTCTGAAAACCAACTATTACAAATAAAACAATTTTTTTTGAAAGATTAAAGATGTTTATCAACGGGAAATAAGTTTCTTTGAAAAACAAACAACAGAATAAATCTTTTCTGCATAAAACACAAAACGTGTTTTGGAATAGCTGGAAATTAGTCACTTTACAGAAAAACTAAAGGAATGAGCTCTATATATTGACTGATCACTATGTTTGGTTTGTTTTGAATTTTGTGCAAAGCTACATGAGGGCTACCTGCTTTGGCCATTCTTAATTCAGCAGTGAAAAGCTATATAGTGAACACAGCTAGTCATTACCACCTGTTGCAAATTCTTGAACTACCTTTTTATCAATGAATAGTGGGATTGACCATCATATTATAATCCTCCCACAGCAGAGACAAGCATGATCCACAGATTATGAATCAAACTTCCTAATCACCTGAAAATCAGCTGTTGCATGCAAAAGTGTTTTTTGTTGTTTTTTTTATCTAACGAGCACTGCTTATTCAGACAAATGTTTTGGTACAAAACGTCCCTGTTAAGTACATACTTGCAAATATAACTTGTTTAAATTACAAAATGCCAATTATAACTGTAACAGCAAGTGTCCAATTCATTTTCATTAGTGCAAAATGTCTGGTTCAATTCCACTACAGCAACCTTCTCATGTCATAGCTGATACATTCTCACACAGAAAATTAAAAAAAAAAACTTCAAATAGAATAAAAGCCTAAATGTTTCTTCAACAATTTAAAGAAATGTTTCAGAATCTTTTACTTTACTTCTTACAATATTATTGACTTGTCCTTATATTTATAACTAACATATAATAACTAATGTATGAAAATATGGAAGAATATTTTCACATGAAAATATTAAAAATGGGAAATTACAGCAATAAAAACTTACATAAACACCAACAATTAATTAAAAAAACTGCAGTAGAATTTGAAAATCGTTGCATCTACTTGATTAATAAGTAGTACAGAGTGAAAACTGCAAATAGCCTGAAAATTTATTTCTGTAAAACTTACGTCTTCCACCTTTGCCACCAGACGATCGCAAACTGTTCACAGCCTTCTGTAAGGGGTTACCACGTCGAGCTAGTTCAGGGGTCAATGTAGGAAAATTGTCCAGGCCAGCAGAACTCATCACTAAAGATGTGATACTGAGTGTGGAATCATTAATTCCTGCTTTACCTCCTCGTACCAGAGGCGTGCAATCAACAATGCTAGAAATGAATTTCTCTTGTTCAATGTGTGTAGACGTTTCACTTGATGCACCTTTCTCAAAAAAATATAAAAATTTGAACAAAGTCGAGGCAAAGCTTAATCCGTAAGTCTGATAAAAACATACATAATATTAAACAGCACTTCAAAAGTAATTAGACTAATTAAATAATCCATAGTATTTATTGATAGCAACAAAATAAATAGATGTACTGAAATAAGTGAACTTTGGTCATACTGCTATTTTCGCAGTTGTGATATGTCTAAAAACATGCACATTAACCTAACTTTATGGGACAGCACGGGATCTTCTGATCTATTTCAGCTATTACATCCTCTAAACTAAAATTATTAATTAATAAGTTTTTGGAACAGCATGGGATCTTTTGGTCCATTTCAGCTGTTCCATCCTCTAAACTAAAATTATTAATTACTAAGTTTTTGGAACAGCATGAGATCTTTTGGTCCATCTCAGCTGTTCCATCGTCTAATTAAGACCTCTTAAAGCAGCCAACCCTATTATTCACGTGCTTCTCAAGCTTTCGTTTAATTAACCTCACTTTAATTTATTGCTTCCACAACATTTGAAGGTGACCCATTCCGAAGGCCAACCCTATCAGAAAAATAAAACTGTCTTAGCCGAAGATGACTTCTACCCTGCCAAAATTAATTTGTACTTCAAAGTTCTACTGTTCACACTGTTAAGTATGAAAAAAAAAATCCTCAGTACTATAAATCCCCCTAACTCTTCTTTTTTTTTTTTAAGATAAAACAATCTGAAAGATTTCAGCCTCTCCTCATATGATAACCCATTTCATCTTAAGCATCATTCTAGTAACCTTCTCTAAGCCCTTTCCAACAGTTCAATGTCTTTCATAAGGTAAGGAGCCCAAGACTGGACACTGTTTTCTAAATGCTACCTAACCAGTGACCTATATAATGATATTATAACCTCTTTAAAGTTCCAATAAAGGTTTAAATATATTATTATTTTGTTATTATCTTACAGATAAAATATTTATTCAAATCCTATCAAACATACTTTTGATATTTTTGTTAATTTATTCATTCTTCACATGTGTATATTTTGTATCATTAAGCAGATGTGCAGTGTTTTTCAGTACAAACATATATTTGTGAACATATTATATTTTCATATGGAAAAAAAATGATAAATTTGTCTGTAAAATGATGATACAAAAACCTTTATCACCTAAAGATGTGAAACAGCAGAGGCTTATAATTTCATAAGAGTTTTAAATAGCATTGTAATGTGTTGAAAGAAACAGAAAAGAAGAACAGATCATAAAATTCAGAAAACCAACAATTCTTCCTTAGCTTACAGGTCTGAAACTGGTACTAATTAACTAAAAAAAATTATTCAATTATTAATCATACAGAACTTCTGGAAGATCTCTTAAATAACACTTATCAACTAACAAAGAAGTAAGACAAATTCACACTTCATCCTAAGAAATAGGTTGAGGAAGCAGTTTATATGATGTTTGTCATAACTGCTACTTACCATTCTACACAGGGCTTAAAACAATAAAACTTATAAACATGTCTTGATGATAAAAAAATATTTAACTTATAGAACTATTATCAATCAACCTGGAATCATTTCCACTAACAACAGTCAAAAAAATGGCCAAATTATTAACTTACCAATGCCTTCACAGATGTAATTAATAGATTAAATATATTTATATATTACAGGGGCTTCGTGTTTTGTATACTCAGACAGATGGAGAGTTGGTACAAAAGGACAGGAAATTCACAGGAAGAAATAAATTGTTCTAAATATAGACTATTTTGATTCCCTCAAACTGAATATCATGCTACAAGGTATTTGAGACAGAAATAATAAGTTGAAATCCAATTTTGCCTTTTTTACTTAATTTCGTTCTTATTTGTAATTATTATAAACATAAAATTAACTCAATGTACTTTAAACATCACTGGTTTTAGTGTTCCTGTAAAATGATTTATGATATTTAATGACCTTCCATGTTCTGACCTAAAGAGTTTGTTTTTGTTGAGATTTTTTAAATAACTATCTTGCAACATTCTTGCTTAATAATCATATGCATTTACACTATCTATTTTTTCATCTTGTCACTGTCATTTGTTAATTTAATACTTGGAGTTGCACAGCAAGCTGATTTTTAATATATTCAATTTATGTACAGGCTGTTCAAAGTTTGCACCTTATTTTGCACAATTTCTTCAGAAGTTGTATTTTCATATCATACTTTACAACTGAAAGATAAATTATCATAAACACCTGAAGAAGACGGAGGTCCTTTCAACATTCCAATAACTCCCTTTCCATGAAAACCACTGCCACGTAGAAGAAGAGACTTTGTCCTTGGATGACACCAAGTAATGACAGGAAACCTAAACATGAATCAGTGTAAACATATTATTATGCCATATGATGCTTCACCAAAAAAATAAAACTGCACTTGCAACCACTCCATACTCACATAAAAAAATTAGTGTTGACTCAGAAATATGATAAACAAAAATTAATTTATTTAAAGAGGCTTAGGTATTTGAGAAACTTTTACATCTGACTATTAAAGGACATAACAGTGTTTGAAACAAACATAACTAAAATGATTACAGAAATGTGTACTAATATATAATTTTAAAATTGGTCTTATCATTTACTAATATTCCAAACATAATATATTTTAACTGTGTAAACTAGAAGAGATAGAAGTGATGAAATACAGTTACATTCATGTGAGGGAAGGCTGTCAAGATGATTATACTCCCTCATGTAAAGATACATTTCCTCATGAATTGTTTTATTATTCAATCCATGCAACATGTTCACTTTCATTGGTTATAGCAAAACAGATGGATTATGCATTCCCATTTAGGAAAGCTGACTTAAAAGATGAAATTCCTCAAGTAAAGTTAAATTCCTGACAATAGCAGGCAGAACATGATATTCTCAAATATTCTCAAATAAGACTTGGATAATTGGAGACATAATACTAACCGATTAGGCCTAAAAAACCATGAATTAATCAAAAATAATAAATAATGAGAAATCATAATAGAAATATTTTGATTACATGGATGGTTGGAATAACCAAAAACACTAATAACTGGACACATTTATTTCAATTAGTTGATTATTTTTGTGTGAAACTATTCAACATAATTGATGCTCATCAATAACCGACAATTTTTATCAATCAACTTAAATGTCCAGTTCTAACTGCTACATATTAATCTGTGGTCATTATCTCACTAGTGCGATAACTTGACTGCAATTTGAAACATCAGTTTTTTCATCCAATTGGAAAGAGATTTTCAAGGGACTAGCCCTGATATCTGCAATAACTTGGTCCAAAATGTCCAAACTCAAATTGCCAATTCAGTTTGAATAACATTATTTGATAACGGCACTAATTTAAGCTTGTTTGAGGCGTCTTTTCCCAGAACAATTGTTGCCATTTCTAATGCACATGGTTTTATCACCTCTTCTGCAATTGTACTGGGCTTCTTTGATTTGGCTACTTTATATGCCACGTGATATGAAACCATCAGCAGTGGTTTGTTAGTAGATATAAAATCTAATTTTGGAATGGTTACTCGAGAATCAAAGCGGGCCCTTCTTCCTTTCAACAATTCAACATCATGGCCTGCAACAGTTGCTCCATCATACCAGTTGTTAAAGTGTTCCTGCAGCTTAGATGGCTTCAAATTTGCATTTGAAAAGACAGTGTCACAAAGCATGCACTGGGGTTTTCGCAGATCCTCAGTTGTTCCGATGCAAGTGAAACCAAACTTCACATAATCATCATTCCATTTCCTTTGACATAATGAAGTTTTTTGCACGAACACAGAAGCAACAATGCACTGACTACCATAGCATCACGCATGGGTTTATATACTCTGCAAAACTTTCTAGAACATTCTCAAATATACGTCACATGACGTCATCAATTAATTCTGGATACTTCTGGAAGTTTCTTGAGTCACAACCACGTGAATACATAACACAAATATATAATAGACTTTTTAAGACAGCATTCACGAACGTAATCTAATTAGTCGTGTCAACGTTTAGTTTCATGTGTTGTTTGTTTACAGTTGTACAATAAGGTTTCGGTCTGCACCAGCGACGGTAGAAACGATAGTTTATTGTAACAAGGTATAAAGCTATGTCTGTAACAAAAAAAATAAGAAATAAAAATCAAACGTAATTTTTGAATATATAGGACAGTACCCTTAATATAAACAACAAAAAAAACTAAACTGTTATCTCGCACCCCCAAGGTTGGGAACCACTGCCTTAATATAATTGTCTCAGGATTGCCTGAACATAATGTAGTGCAACTGTCTACAAATGTTTGTCTTATGACAGTCTAAACATAACTGTTCTGTAATTGTTTAAATATAATTGTTTTGTGACTGTCTAAACATAATTAACTTGTGATTTTCTTTGTACATTACTGTATTGTAACTGTATAAACATAGTTGTCTCGTGAACGTATAATCATTATGTTTTGAGAAAAGTGAAAATATATTGATTGCTATAAAATATGCTGACTACATATATCTGTGAAGTGGGAGATGCTTTAAATCATTATGTTAAATTTTACATCAATTGCAGCAATGTAAAAGTTAGCAGTTAACAACTGACTGGATGATTTTCAGAACATAGGAATAGGTTCTTTTTGAAAACTGTATAGTTAAGTAAATGGTTTTGAGATTTATGTAAAGCTATTTACTGATCCACAAATGTTAGTTCATGTTTGATTACTACATAATTTTATTATGATGTTCTATGTAACAAGGTAATAGATACAAGAGTACCACCATAATGAACTTCCTCCTACTAGTAATGAATTAAGATTAATGCTGTTTGAGGTTGCAGTACTTTATATACTATCTTCATAACTACATATAAATAAATCATCCTGAAGTTACCACGAATCTTTTAAAATGTGTACGAGAATTACAGTTTCAGCTTTCCATTTCTCAGTTCTGTGGTGAACAAATATATAACAAAGACACTTAAATAAGCAACACAATGCTAGTTAAAACTTCAGTTTATTTATAAGGAAAACATATTACTAGTTATCAATGTTTCAGACGAAAATTCTCTTGACCACATTATTTTATAAAGTATAGAATCTATTGATACAATTTGAAAGAAGAACACCTAAATACTCTAAGTATATTTACTATGTTTCAGCATGGACTGATACCAGCTGAAAAACAAGGTATAAATATTAAACTTTGTCAGCAACTCTTAAGTTTTTCTGAATTATCAAAACAGAATGAGATTTACATCAACATCTACAAAAACCAGATAGCAAACAGCACAGTACAAGAACATAACAAGAAGTTTACAATGCAAGTCAAAACTATTTGAAATAGTGTTTACAGTAGCAAAGTAATAAACACTTTGTAACAAGTAAGATCTGTCAGCTGCTTAGAAATTGTGTTTAAAATAACACTTACCTACAGTGCCGATAACATCGTGAAAACTTTCGAACACTGTCATCACCTACAGCTGCTGGAACCACAACAAGTGCTGGGTAGCTATACATAAAGATACAGTTTTTCTCTAAATGTTGAAACACTCAATCAATAGACTAATCTTTAAATATACTAAGTCCTGTAAATGGCACTTTAAAGGTTAACATATTCTACTTTTCATTAAGAACTAAAACATTTCTTTTCCAGAAGAATACACATGAACACATCTAACTAAAAGTAAACGTTTTCTAAATAAAACAACATGCAAAGTACTGACTTATTCTCATCACTGCTTCCTTGTATTTTACACATCGTAATCTTACTGAAACCCAACTACTGACTCCAAGTATGTCAGTGAATTTCTGTGTGCTAGCTCACATGAAAACCTAATATTCCTATTTGTACATTTAAACAAGTGTAAAAGTGAATGACATTTAACATGCACTGTTCTACATGAGTGCAAAACTACAATATTTATAACATTACAGACAATTATTTCTGTGACATAAACAAACATGCAAGGAAACAAAGTTCAACAGGCATCTACAAATCAGCAATTAGGCCTAAAGTTTTAATGTGTTTTTGTATATGAAGAGAGAGTTTATCCTCTCTACAATCTACAGCAATTAGCCTTAATAATCACTTTCATAATTCCATTCATTATCAATGTTCTACAGCTCACACAATGCAAAAAAAAAATTACAGATTTTAAGTGATATACAAATGCATATCCACATAAGAAATTTACAAAAAAAACACACATAAAACAGTTGTTTTTTCACATTTCTTGATACCATAATTCTACAAATTCACTATTTAATAACTATTATGCTTCAACTATCTCAATACAGAATCTATTTTGCATTTCTTGATGTTATAGTTTGAAAAATTTAATATTTACGACTTCTTTTTGTCAAGAAAAAATCTGAAGATCTCAGTCAAAGATGGTAATTTCCCACAAAGACAGGGTGAGTATACAACAAATATTGTGTACGGAGACACATTTCATTCTATGTTTTACACTTGTTTACCTTAAATCTAAATTTCATATAATGTTTAGTTGGTTTATGTTTCATTCCTGTCGAATGACATAATATAACAACAGTATTATTTAAAGGATTTATCTATTTTAAACATATACTCTTCTTACATATCTAGTATTCCACTTTATGTTGCATATGTGAAAAAGCATCTTTGGGTTTTGGCTCATATGGCATTCATGCTTCATGTGCAGGATTAATCCAATATATATATATCTTTTATAACTTTTTTCTAAAAACAATGCTTCGGTAATTAAATAATTTTAGTATATGAATCACACGTGAAACACAAGTTTATCACGTGTTAAATATTCAACAAAAGAGGAAAACAGTTTAAACCAGTAGTATGCATACCTCCTACATACAGAATAGTTGCTGTTGATAGACGTTACTCTGAAGGCTTCATTCTTACTCCTAATTGTGGAACTACTAACAGTTCCCAAACCAAGTCTCTGATAATCTTTACAGTAGCTACGTTCAGTGATCTTTTCTAGAGTCTTGGAGTCCACATGTGGTGAAAAAGGAGGTCCTTGTGGACTACTACCAATTGAGTCCACCTCCTCAAGCACTATAAGTGATTACAAGTTTAACAATAAAATAAAATATAATTTTCCAAAAGATCACTAAGAAAAGCATTCACATAAACAATATATAATGGATACACTCATAACTTGAAAACTACATAAATTATCATTTCATAATTGTAACAAATTAACTGAGATAGTTCACACTAGCAAATTCTTAGAAAAAACTTTAAACTACAAATGATTCCTTTAAGTGTATATATACATGTATACTTACAAACTGTCACATATCTGGTCACTAAGTTATCACAAATAAGTCATTTTGCACCCTTATAAGCTAGCTGAATCTTGCAAGTTTAGCTAATGAACACCACTCTGGAACTTCCCAAACATTACAGGGATTGTAACAGAGTTTAAATGCTAACCATCTCACTGTAATATCATGAATTGTCATATTACCTTAAGATTCAGTTACAAAACATCACACAGTGTAGTTAACCATCAAGTAGCTTTGCATAAAATCCAATAAAACCAACAACCCATCACTCCAAAATATAACTAAAAAGTAGTACTCTACTTGAAAACCTAAATTTATATATAAACAATAATTCTAAAATACAGGCATCCATCAAAATGAAACATATAAAGTTTTAACCTTTACTGTCAGCTGGATCCAAAAGATCCAAGTTTTTATTGCTTTAAATGACAAACAATTAAAGTACAGAGTATTGAAACCTAAATATGGCACACAAAACTTTGTTTATCACAGAGAATATATTCTATGAAATATAAAATTATCCCCTACTTATTCTACAAGCTGAAGTGAATAGGAACCAGAAACACAAAGAAGCCAATAAGTACCTACAAGTTAGATTACTTTACTAAATACTTTGTGGGCATGTCAAACATTACACACACATATGAAACATTATAAATGCATATATAACTCACAGTGTAGAAAAAGAAAATTAATCAACTGGATCACACTTCCCTAGAAATGCCAAACCTAAAATAATGTTTGTTTTCTGCAGAAAATGCCACAATTTAAAATTATTTAGAAACTGCTGAAAAAAAAAATTACTTTGTTTTATTGAAATAAATAGCATAAAATATGTTGAGGACAAAAGTAGTAATGGAGACAAAACCTGCTTCTCATAATCAATGACCATAAACTGCTATGTGAAATAATACATATAAATCACAATGTACTAAGTTTTAGTTCACAAAATTCTGTGTGCTTTAGATATATAAATGAAAAATCAGACCTTTCATGGAATACCTGTACCAAAAGTATGATCACAAATTTCAGAACCTTTGTGAGAATTCGAAAAAACTGAAAGACTTTTAGCCTAAGATTAAAAAAATATTCAAGTCTTCACTTTTCATTTTCAAAACCTCTAGACTATTCTAAATAAATATTAAAGTTTATAAAGTTGATAACACTAATTTTGAAAATATACATAAAAATAGCTTTTAGTTATACTCTCTGGGCTTAACCCCAAGTTCTTATTAATACATCAGGTTCAGAAAAAAATAACTCTGACAAATTGAAATAATTAATTCAGAATACAGAAAAAACCTATCAGTTTCCTGAACATATTCTTCCAAAATTACTAATAATATTTTCGATATTCTATTTCAATTACAAGTAACAGAAAAAATTCATTTCACACTTGCAAAAATGCTCCAACTTTATTCTTTGAAAAATGTAGATTTTTTATCATTTATAGGCTTTTCAATACTGACTGGGGGGATTGAACCTATATTTGAAAAAGATAAGAAACAACTCAAAAAATAAATGTTTTGATGTTAAATGTTAGATTATGTCTTTTTCAAAGATCTTTTTGATTCTAATTTTTACTGACCACAACCAAAAAAAAATCAAGCCCATAACAATATCATAGAAGAGTGCAGACTGAAATGTACCACAAGTATTAACAGCATAGCTTTACTGGTTAAAAATAAATAAATTCAAAGTAAATTATTTGCTTACAAAAAAGTCATCTGATGTATATTGAAGTAAAAGCTACAGATGTATTGCTCTGAATCTGGAATTTCTATTGGTTAAGAGCAACAAAACATCTGCCAAGAGTTGATACCAGGCAACAACCAAAGAAATTCATTGGTCAGTAAGCATGATTTTCCCACTTAAAGATTTAATGATTTATCATCCCAATAATGAAGTAAAAGCTTCACAGCTGTAATTAAATGCTGTTTATACTTGTAGATGATTTGAAAAGTAAGCAATAATTTTGATACATTTAAACACATCTTTAAGTTTTGTTAGGTTACCTAGCAACAATATGGCGATGCTGCACATTTGTTTTATTAAAATGAAGTTTTGACATTTCTAGTTAGTTATTTGTAAATATAAGATATATTCTTGTCAACATTATAATACAATCAAATGCACAGCTTGAAAAGATCAAAATCAGAAAACGTAATCTCCAGGAGATTAAAACATTTTTCAAAATAACAAAATAAATATAAAAATTTTCATTTTTACACTTCATTTTCATACAACATTTATTAACATACAATGAGAACTACGTTCCTAATTAAACCTAATTCCCTTTGTAACTCAATAACCTGCACACTAACCCACACTACATTAACCCATTTGTACTATAAATCACTATGGTGATCATAACTCAATGTTAAAATTGTGGAGTCAAAAAAATAAACTAACTGGCTTTAATAACATGGTAAGCCAACTATTAAGCACAAAACAAGGGTAAATTGAAAACCAGAAAGACTATAGAAATTTAAAAAAGTGAAAATAGTAGTAGTTAGTATAAATTATAAATATATAATAAAAACATATTTATGCAGTATATACAATTCCCATAACAACACATTTATGTACATACGTATATTTGAGTGTATGCACACATACACACACATCATAATACCATGAACAGTAATGATTATTTAAACAAAGACTTACCTATCTAGACAAACCCTATGCACAGTAGGATACCAAAAGCAAACAAACAATTTTTAAGCTTGACACAAGCTTTGTGTCACAAAAACATGTATTACAGCTCCTACATTTGTGGTGTTGTTGACTTTAAAAAAGTATTCAAAATTTGTATGCTTCTTAGAGGGATATATTCTATGGAGACACATACTGATGTAAACCACTAAAACCTCTTTTATGTGTGTTGGTACAATTTTCAAGCAAAATATCTTTAGTTTCAAAGGAGGGAAAAATAATACAGGAGTAAGACTTCCGTAAAAAATGAATACAACACTTGCATGACTTACAGTTCAGCAAGTCTACGTAGAGAAGCATTCTTTAGGCATTTTTTATTTAGATCATATTTATTGTATCAAGTTAACAAGACAAAGACATTAAAAAGAAAAATGTTAATGTTCTTGAAGAGACAGAACACAATTGGTGCACAGATGGTAGAAGCACTGTTTACATTTAAAGAAAACTTTTAACATCAAATTCTTTATACTAAAGTTAAAAGACATTACTGCAGTTTATGAATTGTACACAATTAGCACACATTTTGCATTAAGAAATCATAATATTTATTACATTGATGAAAAAGGATACAAATATTTCTTGAAGTTTATTAGATTGTCCGTTTCTCGAATTTTGAGCAAAATTACACAATGGCTATCTATACTAGCCATCCCTAATTCAGTAGTATAAGACTGGAGGGAAAGCAGCTAGTCATCACTACCCACTGCCAACTCTTGGGCTACTTTTTCACTAAAAAATAGTGGAACTGACCATCACATCATAATGCCCTATGGCTAAAAAGGTGAGTAAGCATATTTGGTGTGATGGAGATTGAACCCACAACCCTTCGGTTACAAGTCAAGCACTCTAACCATTTGGACATGAAATTTTATTAGCAGGTACAGAAACATTTATAAAAGGATCAGTACATCTTCATGAAAAATCTATTGTGTCCATTGAGGGGAATCAAATCCCTGATTTTACCAATCTAAATCCACAGATTTACAGCTGCCTCACCAGGGGACATTTTGTGAGAAATTTGTTGACAATTACTGGGAAAGTAGATTTTAAGAAAGTTAAACCATTCTTTGATAAGACTTGCAAATTTCTTCTAATGTTTGTTGATATATAAGATGTGTTCTATCATTATTAAGTACTGGATTATTTTGTTTGCTTGTTTTTTGAAGTTTGCATAAAGCTACACAAGGGATATCTGTGCTAGCTATCTCTAATTTAGCAGTTTAAAACTAGAGGGAAGGCAGCTAGTCATCACTACCCACTGCCAACTCTTGAGCTACTCTTTTACCAACAAATAAAGGGATTGACAATCACATTATAATGCCCCCATAGCTGAAAGGGTGAGCATGTTTGGTGTGATGGAGATTCGAATCTGAAATCCTCAGATTACGAGTCGAGTGCTTTAACCACCTGGCAATGATAGGCCGAGGATTATTTTGTATTTTTGTCTTATCAATAAGAAGTGAAGTAAGGACCACCAGCAGCACTTATGCCAGTTATAAAAAAAAGTTTTATAACCTTTCATTTAAAAACAACTAAACTGAAAACCAAATCAAAGCAGAGAGAAATGCATAATGTTATCTCTAAATTCACACATGAAAAATACTTAAATATTTTAACATGAAGAACATATTCATGACAAGATGTATAGCCACAGCAACCTTTCCCTAGTTTAACAAAGTGAAAGTAAACTTGTTTATAAAAAATTTATGTTAAAAAAAGAATAAATGTGACCAGTACTTGATAACTCATCTTCAAACATGGACGTAGGCCTTTCTCCAGTTTCTATATCAAAGTTTGTACTTGATCCTCTACCTGGGCTTGGAAGAGTGTGAACACTTGGTGGGCCTTGAATTACATACTTCTGTTTTCTGGATGAATGTTTTGACTTGAATCCAGCTTTCATTGCTGTCCTCAGTAAAGTCTTTTTGGCCAAGACTCTTTGAGATAAGGTTAACAGAATACACATTATAAATGCAGGTTATTTTATTAAGGCACAAATGAATATTTGAAACAGTATATTAAAGAAGTATTGAAAGCAGTAAAAAATTAACTACAATGATGTATTGACTTTTAAATAAACACTTTCACGCAAAACCGACACTCAGATCAGTTATATGCGTGTATGTTTACATACTGTCTTGCCAAAAGTGTTCATGTACTCCTAACTTGTGACATGACTAACTAGGATGCTCTTTAATGGTTTTGGAAATATAACTACAATAAGATAAAAGATATGAATAAATTATTTGTGTTTCTGTATGTTTCAGACCTTAAAATATATAAAATTACCTGATTATATAACATGAAAAATAACACACTGTTGGAAATATAGAAAACTGATGTACAAGGTTGTTAAGACATTTGTATTAAAGTACATATTTATTACAGGGTTTTAAAACTTTTACAGTGCAACAATTCTCAAAACAAATGTGTTGTTTTAATGAGATAATGTTGCAAACAAATATGTTTTTCAGTAAGATAACAGATGTGTTATTTCAGTGAGATAATGCTCTCAACAAATATGTTGTTTATGTAACAAAATGTTCTGAACAAATGTGTTCTTTAAATAAGATAATACTCTGATGAATGTGTTATTTAAGTCAGATAATACTCCAAACAAATATGTCGTTTCAGAAGAGTAATGTCCTAAACCAAAGTATTGCTTCCATACAATAATACTCTAAACCAACGTACAGTTTGTACAGAATAATGCCCCTTGTCCAGAGCACATATATAACTGATATTATTTAACAGTACCAATATAAGTACCTTTTAATGGAAACCATATCTCAACTACTTAGAAAAATGTACCCCAGGTATTATCATTCCAGTTTTTAAACCAATACTGGGAAAACAACCCCATAAGCCTATCACATTGATTTGAAAGTATGCCACAATATAGTACCATCGGTTATTTAATCCAACAGGGAGGCTAAATCATCAGAGACACCTGCTCTATCATTATATTCCTTCATACTTTGAGATTGAAGGGTACATAAATTAACTTTAAAAAAAATCACATATCATCTATTTTCTCAGAAAGATGAAAAGACTTACTTTAGTGTTGCATTTTTTTCCTTTTGTTTGTGAAGGGGAGTCTGTGGCATGGTTAAGTTACTGCTAAATGCAAACAGATGATAAATGGTTGGTGGTGCATGAACACGGTGTATTAACTTCCTCAACATATCAATACTCTCTGATGTCACTTCCTCATCAAATGCCACTTTAATTAACTAAAAGTAAAGAAAGACCAATAAGCATGAAGAGCTAACTAAAATTAAAACCCTACAAAGTTTAAAATTTAAAAATATTATTTAGCTATAAATATTAACCTTATAATGTATACAGACTGGATATATAGCTGCATTTTAGCTCAGTATTTAATAAGATAAATGTTGTTGGAAATTATATTTGGAATTTTTAACTGATAAACCTAAAGTTGGGCTGATAAATTATAAATGCCATATCTTTCTTTGAAGTTCTATGGCCTTAAGTGTTACAAAAATGTGTGTTGGTCCATAAGAAAAATGTTTCTCTCCTGTTACAGAAAAGAAAACAAGCTACTGATATTTACATGAGCAACTGTTTGAGTGAAAGCATTTTATCTCATTTTAAAGTATTAGAAATGTGTTCATAGGCATGATATTCAAATCAGTTGTGAAGTTCAACAGCTGCAAAAAGAATATCCCTCGTAGCTTCCCATTCATATAATAAAAGACCTCCCAAGTGCAATGAATTTCAAAAACAACCCAAAACTTGAGCACTTTCTCTTGTTCAGGAGCATATTCATATAACCTTCTACTTATTTTGCAAGTACTCCAACTATTAAACATCTCATGTAAACTTCATCATCAGAATCATAAACTCTATTTAAAGTAAACATTTGAATTTGACTTTCATTCTAATACAACTTCATATCCGAAACAATAAGTTTGATATTATGGTAAATTACACACATTATCCCAATGCATGCTTCAATACACACACTGTATAACATTAACTGCAAAACTGTTTGTATGGTTTCTTAAAAATAACTCCAATTTTGTAGTCATTATTTGCCCTATCCACCCAGGTATTTTTTACTGCACATGACACAAAGTTGTAGTGTTTTACATTCACACTTTTATTCAACTACTTTTTGTTTATGCTATACCAATTAGACTAAAAGGACTATAAATTAGTACAAAGAGGTAACGTGGTCAGTCATATAGACCAACACTGTGTTGAGAGATTTAAAATAACAAAAAAAAATGCTGTTGGTCAAACATGGACAGTTTTCTTATTTTTATTACTTGCAAATATGTTTAACCTTAAAGATCATTTTTGACTGAACTATCTAGAAGGATCTTTGGATTGTTTTATTATAAATATATATAACAACAAAATTTCAGAAAATCTTAAACTAAGAAATAAATAAAAATTTGAATTAAATTTATTACAAAAGTAGCAACAGTAAATATCAAAACTACTTAATCTATCTTTTTACTGCCAATCTAAAGTCTATACAATGGTTTATATGACATTACTATCACATATACCAAGAACAATTTCATATTTTTCCAAATAGATGAGGTCTTACTTAATATTTTTAACCACTGATAAATGCACAGGTAAATAAAGGTCAGCATCAAAAAGTATACACATATTTTGCTTTACAAATAACCATGTGCATTGTTTAGAAACATAACAAGCAATAACACTTTACTTTAATAATACTTTTGATGTTGTGCATTTACTTTATATATATATATATAAACCTACCTGGAATGTATTAGAGCGAAGTTGTATGCCTTCCTGGAGAAACTGGTCCACATGAGAAAGACATTGTACATTAACCCTCTTTTCTTTGGTCAGTGTGGCCACTGGAAAACATCGAACTACCACTTGTTCAGATGCTGCAAGGAAATTACGTACAATATTTACAAAATGAAATACAAACATCATGATAAGCACCAAGTAACATTGTACTCAAGAAAGCACTCATTCGTCTTGCCAATTCATTTGTGTGATGTCACATTGTAACAATACTGATAATATAGTTCATGATTCTTTACTGGCAAAGCTCAGACATTCTACACCATTAGATTACATGTCACATAAGTGCCTAAGATATAAAGAAACTCATCTGTGACTTAGTAAGTTGTAGCTCAACTAGCCTGAAAAGCTCTGGTACTAAAGATATGTTAGCAATTTACAATAGCAAAGAAAGTGTATTCAATATGAACTTTTCAAAACAGAAACCCATATGGCCCATAACAAAATGATGTAGATTAAACTATTATCAGTTTTTATCATGAAGTCAAATCACACGTTTCCTACTAAAGGATCACACTTTACCAGTTTAAATGTTTTACACAGTAACACTTGAACCTGAAATGCAGCAGTAACAAGTCTTTTGTTTGTTAGTTTTTCAAGTGAAAAATTTTCACAAGTACTTGAGGAACTCACTTGCCAAGGTTTAACTCAATTCTCTTTGTTAGAATCCTGTCAAACTACAAATACTCAGTTTTAACTCTCAAAATTTGATAAAATTTGGTATTTTCAACAGAGGGTAACTGTGCATCATTACTTATTATTTCAATGTTGATGTATTTAAATAATAAATAAATAAATCTTACTTCCAGCTCAGTAGCTTTAATACACTGTTAAGATATTTAATCTGTATATCAGTCATTACTCATTAACTTTATACCACATTCTCTGGAATATTTCATTTTCCTTACTATGATCGTAATTGTGTTCAGTGGGTAATTCTGTAATTTTAAAGTTCTGCATTGACAATGGCATTCAATTAATCTATTAACTTGAAGTTATAAAAATACATGTAGAATCAAGTTAATATATGATACTTCAGTGCTATAATTTATGAACATGACAAATATATTTTGTATTTTACTATACTCTTTCACACTCATGACACAAGTCATATATCATTGACATTCCTCACTGTCTAAAACAGTAATGTCTCATACCAAGTAAACAGCAAAATTTTAAACATTTTACTAAAAATGCAATCTTACAAGGAAAAAGAAATTTAAGTTTTCAAGTGTGAAATACCTGCAAACTACAGTGTACAAAATCAGTTGGGAAAATACACAGTTTCAAACTTGTTAAATATATTTTAAAAATTCAGTACTGGGAAATGTTTAACCCATGAACTGTCTTAACTTGACTAAAGTAATTACATGGATTTTCCTTCACATATCCTCAGAATTATGACTTATTTTGGTTTTCCTTCATGTATCCTCATAATTATAACTTTTCACCTCCATGCTTACCAAAAGGATCGCATGGTGTTCCTTTGAATATTATACGGTAATTTGTTAAAAACACTGCTCCCTCTGTGGGAAGTAAACATGGTCCACCCAAAACACCACCAGTACCATCCTCTCGTCCATCAGGAATAAGGTAAACACGAAGTCCTTCCATAACAAGTTCCTCTCCTTGTAGAAGACTTGGTGCAAGAATTTTAGGCTAAATGGATATAAAAAAAAAAAGACACTCAAAACTTTTCATAATTTATATAATTTGCTATGAAATGTGTTTAAAATTGTTATTTAGCCATTAAGAAGTGTTATTAACCCAATAACACATTGGAAAAATAAACAAAAACATGCATACAACTTTGTTGTAACCATTAACACTTTTTGAAAGAAAATTTTTATATTTTACAGCATTTTGAGTCATTCATGAAACCTTTATCAAGTTCATGATTTAAATACTAAAAACATTTTGGACTTTGCAAAAATTACATCCAAAACCAGTTACCTCTGTTAAAGGGAAGGGGAAATTATTTTTCAATTAGTTTGTGGCATCATTTTAAAACTTGCATCAATCGAATAAAAACTGTTTACCTTTAAAATAGGAGGCAGTCGTTTACTTTCTCTGTGTACAGCCTCAAGTGTTTCTATCTGCATGGCTACTACACCTGTTCAGCAAACAAAATTAAGTTTGTACATTAGAAACTTTACTGTTGTTTAGAGAAACATTTCATAAATGTTAATAATGTTAAAATATGGAACCATATAATAAGTATATATTATATAAATATAATATACATATATATACATACACACATACACTGCTGGCCAAAATCTTAAGGCCAATAAACATAAAGAAAAAATATGCATTTTGCATTGTTAGACTCAACCACTTATTTGAGTAGAGCTTTGAAAGATGAAAATAAGAAAAGGAAAAATAAAAATAAAGAACTTTTTTAGCATTTAATAGGGAAAATGTGAACACTATGAAATTAGCCTAAATACTAGCTGATCAAAAGTTTAAGACCATACCAAAAAGAAGTCCTAAACAGGGTAGGAAATGCCCAACAAGAGGTCTCAGTAGTGAGTTGCACGGCCGTCATTGCGAATAACTATAAACATTCGCTTTGGCATGATCGATATAAGCGTTTGCAGAAGGCTGGCTGGAATGTTATTCCAAGTGGTGAAGATGGCTTCACGAAGATCATGCACTGTTTTGAACTGACGTCCATTTCTACGGACTTCCCTTGCCATCCACCCCCAAACATTTTCAATGGGGTTCAGTTCGGGCAAACAGGCTGGATAGTCCAAAAGAATCATGTTATTTGCCATGAAAAAGTCCTTTGTCCTGCGGGCATTGTGGATTGCAGCGTTGTCCCGCTGAAAGATCCAGTCATTTCCACACAAGTGAGGGCCTTCAGTCAATAAGGATGCTCTCTCCAACATGCCAATGTAGCCAGCTGCTGTTTGATGCCCCTGTATAAACCTGAAGCTCCATTATTCTATGGAAGGAGAAAGCACCCCAGATCATGATGGAATCTCCTCCACTGTGTCATGTAGAAAATGTCTCCAGTGGGATATCCTTATTGTGCCAGTAGCATTGGAAGCCATCTGAGCCATCCAGGTTAAGTTATTTCTCATCAGAGAACAAAGTCTTCTTCCACTTTTCTACGTTAAGGCTTCATGATTTTGTGGATTAAGAATATATTTAAGGTTAAAAAGAGTCTTTGAAAAAAGAGCCAGCTGATGTTACAAATTTAAAAAAATGCCCATGCTATATATTTACCTAGAATGAAGTTAAATGATTCATAGGTTGGCATTACAGGTCACAGTGAACAATCAGGTTTGTGAGGTTTGGGGGTGCGAAATAGTTGTGGCGTGCATGAATTGATCTTTTGTAAGTAAGAATAAATGTTTTCTGAGATTGTGTTGGTTTTATTCATTTGTAGTTCGTACTTCGTTTAACTGGTTTTCATGTTTTTGTTGGATTTGTGTTTAGTAGTTTAAATTTGTTTGTATCTGATGTTGTTCATTTTGTGAATGTATTCATTTGTGTTCATTATAACTATAGCATTGCCTTTATCTGCTTTTAGAATTTTGATGTTGTCTTAAGTTGTTCATTGAATTAATACTTTTTTTGGGTGAGGTTGGTTTTTAGATTTATTTTCTGTAAACTTGTGTTGATAGTTTTGTGTGAAAATTCTTTAAAAAAGTTAAGATACTCTTTTAAGGTGTTTCAGGCAAATAGATGTTCTCACAGTTCTACCTGGAAAGACAGATTGTTGGTTGTTGGTGAAATTGTTGTCAAAGTTAATTCTTTCTTAATTAACAGATTCGACAGAAAATTAAGCAATAAATAAATACATCTACTCAATAAAGAACTTCACTTCACAGTAGCACCTAGAAATATTCCATCCATTGAAATGAAAGCCTGCCTAGCTGGAAGAGTGTTGATCCACTGTACACAAACTGAAAACACCAACAAAAAGAAGACAATTTCAACCACAATTTCATCAACGATCAACAACCTATCTTTCAAGATAGAACTGAAAACGTCAAAGAAGCCCTACTCATACAACAACTAAAACCAAATTTAAACCAACATAAAGGAACACCTTTATACCTAGACTAATTATTAACCTAATATCCACCTGAAACACCTCCTACAATCCCGTACTCATTTATACTCTCATTCCTAAGACATGTCCAATAACGGTCACTTTCAAACTCTCTTAACCTGAAGATAACCTTGGAAGGATAAAATGTTATTCTCTCCTTATCAATAAAAGTGCTAATAATCATACCAGCTGTTCTGAGATACATTTTCATGGTTTGTCTGTTTGTTTCACATTAAGTATAAAGCTACAAAATGGGCTATCTGTGCTTTGTCCATCATGAGTGTCAAGACATTTTTCTTTTTTTCCATTACAAGCCCTCATGTTTTCCACTGAGCTAGCAAGATAGGTATGGTTCAGGAACTAATCCTTTGTAATTCAATGTAACATACAAGGTGAACCAAAAGTTTAAAAATTAAGCAAATTATAAAGTTGAGTTTTCCACATACATTCTACATTGTTGAGATTTCTACATGCAAAAATAACTAAACAAGTATTTATAAACAGACTTATCCTGAATGTATAACATTTGTACTGAAACTATTTTTTTATTTGAAAATGAATGAAATTAATTGGTTGTAAAGTACAAAAATATATAAAATACTTTTCTCCTAATTTATTAATAAAAATTAATTTTAAATTCTAAGTTTCATTTGTGTTTTTATTATTAAGTATGTTTTTAATTTACAAGAATCTGTAAACAATATTAAAAAATAAAAAATCCTGACTATATCAAACATTCACAAACTGAATAATTCATTGAATCACATTAACTTAGTTTTTCATTCATCCTATTAGTACTGTTTTTATAGCATACAAATGCTTTTAAAGATTTTCACTCATTAGAATAATTAGAGACTAAATAATAGATTATTGAAAATATGTAGGCTATAGTAATGTTCTGGTATCAAAATACCAAGGTTTCAGAAACATGCTTATTCAATCCAATAAAGGTAAGCCACATTTTAATAATGCTCAAAGTTTATATTTTTAATTATTTTATATTTCTAATCATAAAACAGTATGCTTGTTTACTAGTGGACGACTATGTCCAACAAAACTCAGCTCAAGAACCTCACAAAAGATAAAGGAACCTTATAAACTAAATGGCAACAGAAACTTCAAACAGAAACTCTGGTTTTAAGAAACAATATTTTCCACCTCACAGAGTAGCTATGAAAAAACATCTGAACTAAATGGAATTAGTAATGACAAAAACACAGGGATACCAAGTTATGACTAAAACTAAACTGAATTTGTTTATGGCACTGGCTTGCCAATGAACATAAAAGAAGAAATATAAAAAAAAGTATGCAAACTTAAAAAAAATTTTCCAAACAGAAATACATTTTCATATAAAGCAAAATTTATATAAGAAAAATACAAGTGAACTTAAATATACTGAACACACTTAGAGATTTAAAATATCATGACGATAGAAAGCATATAGTCTTTTATGATTCTTCAATTTAACACTTTCTATATCGCCAGAAAGTCTTTAGGAAAGTTTCCTTACAAACTGTCATTTCAAAGTTTTTCAACAGGGTTTAACAGTGTGGCATGCATTTTCATGCTACCTACTTATAAAATATCTGTCTCAGACACATGATAAATATGTCAAAGTGCATTATTATTAGGTGAGTAAACATATTTTCTGGTACTGAAAGTAGTTTTGTGTCTGTTAAACACATCTGTACCTGGTATCATTTGTTAAACACATCTGTATCTGGTATCATTCGTTAAACACATCTGTATCTGGTATCATTCGTTAAACACATCTGTACCTGGTATCATTTGATGCAGTGACTTTATGTGTTCTTCCGTAACACCACTTTCTGTACAAACTTTGTCCACAAACCGTGAAACAAACTTAACAACATTTGCTCCAACTTCAGATGTATCTTCTTCAAATCCACTTTCTGCATCCATACTGTCACTTTCCGGTAAACTAAGAAAGAAACAAGTTAATTATACAAATTATGATATCAGAGACCAGAAAAAAGAAGCACTTGGCAACTTGACTCTTAGTAGACAAAAGTATTCGGTATGACTCATAATTATGTTGACTAACCTAACAACAACTGTATAAAGCAAAGTTAAAACAATTGTTTATTACTCACAAAAAGCTCTTACCAAGTAAATGACAAACAGTTTTTTAAGAATTTTGAATCGAGAAAAATCTAGTTTTTCAATTTCACTAAAAACCAAAAGGAAAATTTTATAATAGTGTCTTGTGAATATTCTTCACATATAAATTTGTATAATATTTTTACAGTGAATGCATCTGGAACTATTTAGTACTTCTGTTAAAGTTTTTAGCACTCAGTGACTCTTCCATTTTATAATGGTGCAGATTATTTCTTTGTTCAAGAAATTCGCAAAAGGCTATACAAGAGCTCTCTATGCTTAAAAATACCTAATTATGAACTGGGACTAGTACATAATCAGCTCCAGTTTATTTTGTTTTGTCCACAACAACAAAAATGTCAAAACTTGCACACAGAGAAAACAGCTAGTCAACAACACCTACCTTCAGCTCTCGCCCTAATCTAATAAAATAGTGAGATTTGACTGTCAGTCTTATAACACATCCATTACCCTAAAGTGCAGCATTAGAATGCAAATCATAAACCACCAGATTCAAACTTTGGCACAATAAACACTTCGTAATCCCTGGCCTTGATATAATATTGAAATACAAGACATTTACTTGAGAACAACCAATTCCACATTTTGGACAACTAAGAACTATGTTTCAAGCTACATCTGGTCTGATCAGCTCAGTTTTATGACAGGTTAAGGATAGAGAAATGTTATTCAAACAGGTTTCATATTCTTTTAAGCATGGGAGACGACTTGGTAAACCATGCTTTCACTAAAGTAATGAAGACAAATGAAATAGTTGAAATGTAAATGAAGTAATTCCCTATAGATAACTGTGACCCCAAAGCTTAGGTACAGTTTCAAGTTAAAACTGCATCCATATTTTTTATAACTATAATCTAAATAATTAAACAACAATGTACTCATTAAGTATTTTAAATTTAATAATCATACAAATACTTGTCATTTAAGGATATCTTTACACATAATACAAAGAATTTTATTAAAAAATATGAATTACACTATACAGTATCTGGTCTTAAAATGTCAAAAATATCAATTTAAGAGATAAAAATTCATTTAACCTTTTCTGTTCAGTAAGTCTATACTCACTAATTAAGAATCAGGTGTTATTTATACAATTAGAGTATACAGAATTATGCAAGTTTGACACAATCTTTTAAGTTCCGCTAAACAACTGGTACCAACATCAGTACCACATTTAATATCTTTGTACAACTGGTACCAACATCAGTACCACATTTAATATCTTTGTACAACTGGTACCAACATTAGTACCACATTTAATATCTTTGTATATGAAAGTATAAACTTCCCAGTACCTCTGCATTATGTGTTTTAAGCTTCATTAATAAAGGTATCTGATAATATCAAATGGTACTGGTACTCTGAGTATATCTATTAAATCATACATTCTACATCCAAGCAGCATTAAATTAAAGTAATATTAATAATACCTATTTGTTATATTACTGTTACTATTGCTTTCTGGCTCAATATCTACTGGAGACTTGGCATTCTTGTTGATGTCTAACGGTACACGTAGAGACACCATTCGGTTGGCATAGTGAATGGCTTGGCTATACACTGTTGACTCTTCATTTGATACCACCTCCTGTTGTTGCTCTTTTGTAAGTTTGGCCAAAGTCGTATCTTTATCAAAATGAATGCTACTATTAAAACTTTGTTTAGCTTATACAGAAAAAGCAGAAAACAGAAAGTACACACATCCAAGATACACTTTTCTGTCTGTGTTATATTGTATAAAGAGGTTAAAGCTCAAATCAATATAAATATGCAATAAATATGTTAGTACTAACATAATCGTTTACTGTCAGAAGTTTTTAAAATTTGATTGATTTGTTTTGACCAGAACATTTTAGAACTTAAGAATGGTATTTATCCATGGCAAAAGAAAAACTATATTTGAATACAAGAAAAACAAGATACAATAATATGAACTAGTAAGGGTGTTGCAAAAAAACTAGAATAGTTTGATTACAATTCTTAAATCCCAGCTCCATTTTCTGAACTGATTATGGTGTCCAGTAACAACTAAACTGTGCATAGAATACAAAGTTAGCAATCAGTATTAGACAGAAGTTTAATCCTAAACAAACACATTCATTTGGAAAAAGTTTTAGAAACTTACAGGAAGTTTGTAAATACTTAAATGTTGTTTGGTACAAATAAACATCTCCCAGAAAGTAAGGAGCTTTGAGATTTCCAACACTGAATATTTGTATATGTTGTTGTATCCTGCAGATTTCAAACATTTAGCAAACAGACCAGCTTTAAACATAAATTCCACTGAAAGGTCATTCCAGAAGATTCAACTAATTATGGCACAAAACATCTAACAAACATGTTCCTACAAAACAAAAACCTAAGTTAACAGAAACAAAAAAATATGCTGATTAAAGTCAGCTGGATATAAGATTGATCTGTAAACCTTCTAGATAACACATCAATATTAGAAGCAACAAATTCTAGCTTATAAATGTACAACAAAACAGTTGGAAAAACCAAGAAAAAAAAAATGTTAGCACATGTCAACTATTATTGTTAATAATTAATGCTAAAAATAAATTTTTAATTTTCATACCAGTCTACTTCTTGTTTTAATATTCACAAACCTGTTCTGCAGCTATTTCCAAAGCACTAGGTTCTGGAGGTCGAAAAGTAGTAGATTTCCTGCTGGTTATGTCATAAACAGATCGTCCTATGTCCCGATTCCATATGGAATTTAAATCTTTATTCTACAATTGAGACAGTTTCTACATTAAGGTAACACATCGTCATAAAATGAATGAAAAATGAAAATTACAAACTCACAGGTTGTTATTTCTAGTGCCATATTTGCACGTATATCCACTTATAATACAATTCTTTGTGGTTAAAATCTTATGAAATCATATAACTTAATAATAAATTGAAAACATACTCTTCCTAAAATTCAATAAAATATAAAAATAACAGATCCTAAAATAGTTCTTGTGAATTTGTATCATCACATACGGTCATTCACATGTCATTTATCATGACAGGAGGCACTAAATTTTACTTCTGAAGTTCAACTCTTGGAAATACTTTAAAACATTAAAAATGCATCATTAAAGAAACTTCTAATAAGCAAATATTTATCATTTAGTACATTCTAAGTTACAACAAATATTTGTAGAATCTAAACTTTACACTACTGAGAGCCAATTTCAAAAGTCTAGCATTTATATCAATACTAGTTTTCACTTATATACATTCTGAGGAGTTGTTTGCAAATCTGAGGTGAATAACGTGTCTCACAAACAAAGAAATTCTCATTTTACTTTCTTCTAGTCATTAGCTTAATTACTCACTTTTTTAAGTTAATTAAGGAGAGACCTTGAAAATACTTTTCTTCTTTTTAGTACACTGAGACTCAAGAGTCAAGAAGGGTTTTTACTCAAAGGTTTAGTTTTAAACTCAAGTTATTTCAAACTCCAGCAGCAATTTATTTCTGTTTCTAGTATATCCTTTCACCCTTCATATCGATTTTAATAATAATAACTCTATGTAACACAAATTTTGTTCCTGAATAGTGTGTGTTATTTCTTAATTGCTTATGCTGTAAAAGTACAGAAAATGGCTATTATTCACTTCAAACTTTGCTTTTGTGATCTGGATAATGAAATTTAGAAATTAACCTTAATTTCTATATAAAAACAGGCAAATTTGTGTATTTTCATTTACAAAAGGTCTGAATAAAACAATATATGAATCAAGATTTACATGTATTTACACTAAAGTTATACAAAAATGTTTACAAGTGAGTAGGTTTTCGAGATTTGGGACTGTAATGTAAATCACTTTAATGCATCAGCCCCCAAATATAGTCGCCCATTATGTTTTCGTTACACGCTCCCAGGTCACAAAAGTAAAATTTGAAGACAAAAATATGTCTTTTCCATTTACTTTAGGCATAAGCAATTGGGAAATAACACTTTCTGCCCAGGAACAAGAAAAAGTAAAAATTTTGTTGCATAGTTTTACTAAAGATAAAATATGTTACAACTATTCTTTCATTCACTCACAAAATCATTCCTAAGCGGACCATTTGTTCAATTAAATGCTCCCTTTTTGGGTTATTTTGTTTTACTTTAAATTCAGGCAAAGTTATACCAAAACTATTTGCACTAGCGGAAAAAGACTAGAAGAAAGGCAGCTAGCCATCGCCACTAATAGTGGGATTGACTATCACATTATGACATCTACACAGCTGAAAGAGTGAGCCTGTGTGGTGGAAATGGATTTGAACCTGCAACTTGTGGAGTGGGAGTCGGGCATCCTAACCACAAGGCTATTTCTTTGTTTGGTGAATGAAAATGTATTTTGACAGTCATTTTAATTCCCTTTTAATAATGTTTTAAATTTTTTGCTAAATTTTGAAGGTTTTTTTTTAATAAAGAATTTAAATCATTTCACTTCAGTAATAGTTCCAAAAATCAAGTGACAACAAAAATTATGTACTTATTTAAAGTGGTAAAGATGTGAAAAAAACTTTAATCCAAAGGTGAAATGTGAATATTAAACATCTGACAAAGGATAGTTCTTATAGGTCCCTCCTTTTGGTTTTGATAGAAACTTCACAAAAATAATATTTGTTTGACTTGTGCATTTTGCACAAAGCTACATGAGGGCTATTTGCACTAGATGTCTCTAATTTAGTACAGTGAGACTGGAGGGAAGGCAGCTAGTCATCACCACCCACCACCAACTCTTGGGTTACTCTTTTGTCAACAAATATTCGATTGACTATAACGTTATAGTGCCCCCACAGCTGAAAGGGTGAGCATGTTTGGTGTGACTGGATTCAAACCTGCAACCCTTGGATTACAAGTCGAATGCCTTAACCACCTGACCATGCCAGGTTTCATGAAAACATTAGAATTAAGTGCATCAAAAAAATAGATTGTGCAATCAATTCAAAATGTAGTTCCAAACATTAATGAAAACACAAATGAAACTTACATCATGAGGACTAATGGGAGAAAGTTGCAGCTCTTTATCAGAGTGAGAATTATTCTTCTGTGGAAGATACAAAGCCTTAATATCTCGCTGAACATCTTGATAAAAGGCTGCCTCCCAGAACTGTTGGTTGATCCAAACTGGATGTTCTTGAATGCATGTGTATGCAAACTGAATTACACCAGTGCACAATTTCTACACAAAAGATTTTTAAATTCATAAAAATTAACATGACTAAAATGATAAAAAAATTAAACATTTTATACAACTGGTGACAACAAAAATCTTATTTAATATTAAATTTTCTAAATATCAAATATATATTAACTATGTCAAAGTGTCACATGTTTCTACGATGGCTAAAAGCACAAGCATGTTTGGAGTAACATGGATTGCAACTCACAGATTGCAAGCTGAGTGCCTTAACCATGAGGCCAACATCTTAAAGCCAAGATATATGAAATTAATATAATACACGACTTCACTCTTCCACTGAAAACAGACTTTCATTCTTCTCCTGCTTCAGTGTTCAAAACCACAAACACTTCCTCTAACCCTACCAACATGGGTCACAGGTCAAAGGCAACATCATCACATTTGTTGACTCAAATTCAAAACTTTATTAAACTGCTATTTTATAAATGTACATTAATAAGTTTGGTATTAAACTGTAGAGAATAATTCTAATTTTAGTATTATCTAATAGTTAATTTGTTAATTTAAAGGTATATATATAAAAAAAGAAATCCTAAACATTAATTTTTATGTGCCACTTGGTATGCTGAATACAACATTGGTTCAAATTAGATGTTTGTGATATCAAAATACAGAGTCTGTAGTTTCTTATCAATTAAGGATTCACATTACCAATACTGACAAGCCAGAAACTAAAATAAGAACCTTCTATCTTTTCCGTTTGCAAAAATATCACTACATTTTCTGAAGAAAACACAGTGGACCTGCCCATTTTTTCCATTTTCTGAAACACTTACTTTTGTCTATAATGTGTGTGTGAATAACCAATCATATGCTCAGAATGTTCCCCTAGTGGCTTTCTCAGTCAACTTGAAGTACTTAGACAGCAAATTCTTTCTTTTCATACTCAAATCAAAATTGTAAGGTAAAATCTTATACAGCTTAGTTACTGAGCTTGATAAATTATAGTGAAATTCTATGATATTAATATATTAATTTATGATTTTTAGCTATTTTAAAATGTATGGATAAAACCTAAAAACAATTATTTCATTTGACATCATCCACGTGCAAAATTTGATAATGCTTAGTAACCTATGACAAGCAGCAAATTAGTGTAAAATTCGTAACTTGAAGAGATAATTCTTATTAATACTTCATTTACTTTTTCATGTTATAAGAAAAATAATGGATATACACATATGTATCATAACTGAAATGTGACTGTATTTTATATAAATAAATGTATAATGTGTTTGTGTTATAGCTTGTAGTTGTTCTTGAATAAAAAGCATAATTTATACTTATTTCTTAATTTTGTATAGTCATTAAGCGGTCAGTGAAATCGACTCAGCCCATACAGTAATGAAAATAATAGATAAAATACAAAGTTATTTTCTAAAAAAAAAAAACATTTAATAATCATCTGAAGATCTAAAGATATAAAGATTTTGCAAGAGAAATTTGAAAACATTTTGATGCACAAAATTAAATCTTAAAATAAAAATTACTTTGCATGTTTTATAGTCAACATTTGAAAAGAAAGGCATGATAAAAACATTATATTAAAATTCTTAAACCTAGTATTTAAAAACATCTGATGTATTTCATACAAATGTTTTGTAATGCTTAATAACAATTTGGAAAATTTTGTAAATACACATTTACCTTATCAAAAATCACAGTGTAATTACACTTGTGGATACTTTAGTTGTTACTAGTTAGGTAAATTCTACCTAGCCCATATTGATAGGATTAACAAAACCTAAAGATGAAGCACTGAACATACCCTACAAAATGCCATGGAAAGTGGAAGAATTGATGCTGCAACCCCATGTTCATCCATACTGGAATCATCCTATTGAAGAAATACAGTATTACTGAAGAACTTACAGTCCAGACAAAGTAAGTTTATAACATTACATATAACACTGAAGCTTAATGTATCAACCTGAACAGATGTGGCAACAGCAGGTGTAATCTTGAAGAAATACCAAGAATATGTTCTAACTAGCTCATCTGAATGTACCCTCATGTAGGTAATTCTTATCACGTATTCTTTAAAGTGTTGACACATGTAATCTAGAAGCTTATTCAGATAACATATATATTATGCCTTATTTAAACTGTTTATTTCACTTTCTGCAGGATTATGTAATAAGTGTAGAAATCAAGAAGATAATTTATTCCTTCAGCTAGAGATTTAAATAAAATTTATTTTTAAGAAGTTCTGAGTTATTTATGTGAGCAGTATGACTTACAATACTAATTAACACAGTATGATAGTCAACGTAGTTTTAAGAAGAGGAAACACTTGTAAGTGAAATGGATTTGAGCTTCTCAGAAACATTTATTCAGTAATCTTACATCTTAACTTTCACACAAGTTTTCCTCACCTGATTGTTTTGTGATAAAAAATTATATGCCTTATTTGTTGACAAAAGTGGCACCAAAAATATAACTTTACAACAACTTTTTCTGAATACACCAAACGAACATTCAGTTTGAGAAAAATAACCAATTATTATATTTAGAATTAAAAATAAATTTGCTTTAAATAACAACAATGAATAAGGAACATTTACCTGCAAAGCACAATTCATAAGACGTACAACTAGGTCAAACTGTTGATGTTCTAGCATGGCCTTGTTCCCAGTTACATGCTGTGCTAGCTCCTGAGTCAAAGCTAAACGAGCAGTTTTGTTTTTAAGAGCTCTTAAAACAGCAGGGAATGTCTGAAAAATACAAAAGGTTGTCAAAAAAAATACAAACATAATTATTAATTACATCAGTTATAACAAAATTATTTGACGTGATATATGAAAAAAGAAAACACAGTAAAGTCGTTTATTATAATTAAGAACTCCATTTATTTTAATTAAATTTAAGTGACAAAGAGTTACCAACAAATTCAAAACTAAATGTGGAAGATAATTTTCTTTATTTGTACAAACAAACATACTGGACCAGGTGGATCACCAGCAAGGTATACTTTTATCCACATGCTGTGTCAAACTTTCAAACATATACAGTTGGCATTGCATTTAAGTAAATATATATATATATGAATTTCCCAGAGTGCAATGTTTCAAAATATAATGGCATGTATCTTTGTTGTTATTAAAAAAACATTAGTCTTTTTAATGCCAAAAAAAGACATAATTAGTTATAAACATTAATATTTTACTTTACTGTGGCAAACTTTTACAATAGACAATTACAGAAGTTAAGGTTTTCATTTTCAATAATTAATTTTTGGAATAGACATATTCCAGGAAAATGGAACATGTCTCAACAATACTCATTGTTATAAGGCACCCAAACATACCTTTCTAGCATCTGAAATCTTGTTTTCAAAAATACAGTTAACACAGTTTCTCAAAACTTCCAAGCGTCGTGCACTATTTGTTATAACAGGTTTTCCTTCTTGAAGGGAGGAGATTGAAATGCCCATTGGTACTATCCTTGGTTGTTGAGGTCGGATTGCTTGTAGCCTTTGATTAAGAAAAAAAAATTATAAGTAACAAAAGTAAATGAAGATTCTTCATAACAATCCATCAAAAGTACATTTTTCCTTGATATGATTTCAATCCAAAACTTAAAACTGACACAAAAAAAACATCTAACAGAACACTGAGTGTTTCCTTATCTTGTGATTTCACTCTCTGCAAATTATACGTAAATTTTCTCTTAAAACATGGTTTATAAGATTCAGTTGCTTTTAGTTTTGCATTTGTACCATCAAATATATCAGTAAATGACTGTATCTCTCCAAAAATAAAGTTAGTGTTTTCTAAAACTTTTAACTTAATATTCTGCATTTTTTTCTTTGAAGTATTTTGGGTCCACAATACTATAAGAATTGTTTAATCAAATGTTTCAACATCTTCAATTCCTATCATCAGTGATGTGTAAAAGTAAACAGATTAATGATGATACAGAAATATGTTTTCAGACAGAACTGTTTCATGCAAACTGGAAGGGTTTGTTTGTTTTGAAATTCGTGCAAAGCTACACAAGGGCTATCTGCACTAACCATCCCTAATTTAGCAGTGTAAGACCTGAGGAAAGGCAGCTAGTCATCACCCACCACCAACTCTTGGGCTTCTCTTTTACCAACGAATAGTGGGATTGACCGTCACTTTATAACGTCCCTGCAGCTTAAAGGACAAGCATGTTCAGTGTGACTGGAAGGGAAGGGAATTTGGAATCTAAGCACATTAAAACAGAAGAAAGTTACTTAATAATGTATATTTTAAAGTAGATTTAATATGAGCTTATACAGTATACTTCAGTAGTTTTTCTTCTAAACTTATATTTTTTTTAACAATACTTAATTTGCTTCCAATTTGCATGAAAAATATTGTTTGTGCACATGTTTATTGTATGTAACTTGTACATATCTGTTTATTGTATTAAACTTATACATATCATCTGTTTATTGTATGTAACTTGTACATATATCTGTTTATTGTATGTAACTTGTACATATCATCTGTTTATTGTATGTAACTTGTACATATCATTATGATGGAATTCTTGATTATAAAATATTTGATTAAACGTATTTACAATTATTACATTTTTAAACATTGCTGTTTTATTTACACCCTCACAGTTTATCAAGAAGAAAGCAAGTGATATTTCAACCACAATATGTCAACCATATCCACTGTGAATGAAATGTTTTACTCAATACAAAGAATGCCAACCAGAAACGCATTATATAAGCTATTTGATACGACAACAGTTGTTGTGGTGTGAATGCCTTTTCCAAGTTAGACAATAGTATGGTTGCAATATTGTTATACACACTTCTTGAAAAAACCCTAATGGGCTTAGTAAGGACTAGGTGTCAAAAACTACCTCCGGCTTAATAACAACGTCTTATATTAAATATAATCAACTGTATTTAGTACTGTTTCTTTGGTGCTTTTGTTTATAATCAAACTTTGATTTCCACCTTATGAATTGAATGCTGCCTACAAAACTTGTCCTACAAACATGTCAACACTCAGTTTCACATAAGTTTGTTTAAGAATGTTTTTTCTCCTACATTCATTTCATTTATTGTGCAATTAATGTAGATAATCCATCACATCCAATGTGTGCTGAAAAAAACATCTGTCTCAAATTTATTACATTAAACGTATTTCTAAATTAGAGATCTACTTCGCTCTTAGATTATGCTTTGAAAGACCATCTTGCATGATGTCCTCCACTAATTTCTGATCCAACAAAGGAAAGGCTGGCTGATGGATCCGCCGGAAAGCACCCTCTGTTGGTTTGGGGATTTTCTGTACGTATGGCTGAGGATTAGGATTTTCCTGTAAGACAAAAGAAATAAGCTTATTTAAATTTGAAAAAAACAACTTTATTTTGAATAGTAAGGCATACTGTGTGCATGTGTGTGTGTATTAATCCTCATACAAAATGGTTAGAAAAAAATTATTAGTAATAAGAACTTGTGTGTGAAATTAATGAGTATATATAATATGATACTCCAGTGAAATAAACATTCATAGTATATGAACTACAAAGCAGCTGAAACTACAAAGTACTACAAAAATACAAGGGACAATGCTTCACTTTTAATACTGTTTTAAATTTCTAGTTCTGAACTACATTGCTGACATACTTATGAATAGAATTTCTTTAAACTCCAATAAGTTAACCCGAGAAGGTTGAGAGTTCAAAATGGCCATGTCTGGTTATCAGGAAACTGACAATGTGTTAACTATTTGTGGTAAGTCTGTGATCCTTTGGTCAGTCAGTTTATACTTAGTTTCTTTAAAATACTATAAAACCAAAAATCACCCTGCATTTAGGTATAAAAATCACAAACAAACAAACACCATGTAATGTCACAACCTACAACCAAGAAAATGTTAACATTCGTTTACAATTTTCACAACTGTTACATAATTAGGCCTTTAGGCTGTGTATCACTCATCACACACATCCAACATTTTTATTATCACGCCTTTCTTTCATCTTTTCAAATAATTTAGATAAAATTCAAAAAGAAGGTTTATTTTATTTTATGACTTTGAGTAAAGAGCATTAAAAATATTTGTTAATTTCCAAGGTACAAACTATGATATAAAAGTTATTTTAATACCAGTAATAAGCAACTTCATAAAACATATACTTTTGTTTAGTTCTTTAATCAGACACTCAGTACTTTCATTTAAAAACAGAAATACACAAAAAGAAGTCACAGCTTTCCTCAATCTTTTCAGGCAGGTGGCAGCACTGCTTATGTAATTGTTCATCAAAATGGTATTTTAAATAACTCCCTCAATAGATCATTAGAACTTTACTATACTATACAGTGTTTCCTTTTATAACAATATCTATGTAATGACTGAGTTACAAGTTCTGGGAATGTCTAACTATCATAATAAAAAGTTCACATTTATTGTTCTTCTGTTTTGGTTTTATTACATAACAATGGTGTCAACCAGTTTCACTAACTGTCTGTTTTCTTTAGTATTATTAAACACTAACAGTAATTTTAAAAATCGTAATTCTAATGTAAATGATGTTATTATTACCCCTTGATGTTAGCTTTCTTACGAGTAGTTGGTGTTACTTTAAAAATGTAAGTACAGAGTGAAACAAAAATTACCAGCCAATAATAGGCAAACAACAAATATTACTATTGGAACCTCACAGTATTTACGACTTGGTTATAAGTACAACCTTCTCATGTTTGTTGAAACAATACATGAAAAGATACATACAGTAAATAACTAAACAAGTAAGAAAACAAAAAAACAATATACAAGTATTTAAATTTAAAAGAAATATATCTTTAAATAAAATCTAATACATCATATCAGTACAAAAACGAAGATGACAAAATACATGCCACAATTTACATTTTGTAGGAGTTGTTGAGCAATATCCTGGATATGTTTTATCACTAAGCCTGAATCCTTGGTTTCTGACTTTATCAGATCCTGCATACCTGCATATAGCTTCAGAGAAAATAAATGTTTATTAAAATTATCAAACTCTAAAACAGTTTTAATGTGATAACACTCACTACTATGGAAAAATGCTTTTAAATCTATCTTACCCATCTCCTGCTATATAACTAGAGGCTTAGTTTTAAAAATATAAAATGAGTTTACTTTGTAGTGTATGACTGGAAAATTATAACTTTATTTACATTTACAATGAAAAATATTTTAAAATATCACATAGCATCTCTTCCCACCTATTCTTACATTCAATGACTTATGCTTAAAATAAATTAATACTACCCAATATAATATGTTAAGTCTTTCGTTTTTATTCATTCAATGTGACTAACTCTACACACAAGAAAATTATTTAAACATTGAAACATATCAATCATTCAACATGTCTTATACTTCAACAGCTCAGTGGGCTTCATTCTATTAGTCAGTTTAGAGAACTTATTAATACATTCTAGTGACTCCTATTTATGAATATATCTATAGACACATTCCTAAATTTAGCTAGTAGTACAGTTTAAGTCAAATTAAACACATTTGGTGATTTCTATGCATTCGTAATAGTAGATCATATTCATTAATCCAGCTAATTCAAGTAACTCCATATTCTAGTAGAAATTTAAATATAATATATATCCTGGAATACTTAGAAGAACATGAAATGTTATAAGCCAAAAGTCAACTCACCTCATCAAAAATATCACAGACACGATATGGAGGGCCTCGTTCAGATACAAAGGTGTTGAAAAACATGCAATCCAAAACTTTTGTCACAAAGTCATTATCCAGAAAATTTCTCTGTCCCAGAAAAGCTGCCTACAAAGTTTAAAAGCAAATTAAAATACAGAACCACCAACTTCATATCACAACTGGCTCACGGAAGAAAAAAAAACTAACCAGGTAACTAACATAACTCAAGATCAAATGACAGAAAAATGACTAATACACATTTACAATGTTAATAATATAACATATTCACTCAGAAATGAATACTTTTGAAAGAAAAAGTCATTTTTTACACTTTCTTAATGTTTTCCCACCTTGTGAAATGTAATGATTGGCTTTGGGTGGATCCTTGTTATTGTGAGACAAGAACGATAGCCTTGCAAGAGCTGTGCAAACATCCGAAGGAAAATTGCTCTGATCTCTTTGTCCTAATGTATATAACAAAAGTTATTAACAAATACTACCAATAACAAATATTTATGCTTAATATTAAAAATTTAAAGATTCTAGAACTTTAATAATAGAAACCTTTCTCATGATTGATTAATTTTTTACATTTTCATTACTTTTTTGCCGACCATAACAAATTGATAGTCACTAGGAAAATCTACATTTATTGAAAAAGAACACAAAAAAAAACAGATGTTCAAGTTTCACCACAAGTATCATGTTGACCTGTTTTTTTTAACTGTCATTAATATCCTCAGCAGAACTGTGACATAATACCACATCTAAATAGCCCTGTCAAAGTTTGCTTTCATAATATTTTGTTTGAGAACTAATTTTAAATACCAACCAACATATTATGTGGAGAGGTTTTCTGTTGTACAGGAGGAAACGCATCATCTGCTGTTAGCAGCTCTGGTCGCAGCACCTGAAAATAAACCATAAGAGAGCATTTTAACTCAATATAAAGTTATAAAGACTTACATAACATAGAACTTTTAACAGAATATTTTTTACAAAATTGAAAAAATACAATTTTAAAAACAAACAATTATCGTCATTATAAGCAATGTGTGCACACAAGTTATTTGGACTAAATATCTATACTTTTTTAACTCTCTCAACATGGGCTTGGTCAATTTGATTGACCACGTAACCTCTTTGTACTCATTTTAAAGATTTTATAGAATTAATACTTCTAGTATATTGAAAGCTAGAAATGTGTGTATCTTCAGAAAATTTGGCAGTCTTTGAATTAATATCATGTCTTTCACATACAAAAAAATATCACATTTTTAGTGTAAAGTATTTTTAATACCCTAACTTAAGAATATGTCCATGAATATATTTTCAACAGTCCATGTGCAAAGTAATTTTCATGTTAAGATTGAAAAAACTTTTCTACATCTCAAAAATCTCAAATTTCCTTCGTGTAACCCCTCAAACCTCCTGAACAGATTTTAGTAAAACTTTATATTTTATCTGTTATTTTCCCTACCCTATTTCAAACTGAAATTTGTCATTTTAACCAACCTCTAGTTACCCTTTTTTTCTTTCTAGAATGACTTTAAACTGTAATTTGAAACTACATTTGTTTATACTAAATAGCTTTAAGTTTATAACAGTACACATCTATTTATAAATAACTTTTACTGTTTTATTGCCCTTTAAACTGTCTAACTACCATTTACATCATTTTAAGTTGGAAGTCTTTACAGATGTACATCTCATGTTATATTATCAAATTACATTACCCAAGACCAACTACAAGCTGTTCAGTGAGTGTCTCTTGAAACAATTTTATTATATTTTCATTTATTTCCATTAATCTGACCTTAACTAACATAAACATATATTTTTTTACATTTTAGTTACTCTTATAATAATAAATAAAAAATAAACATAAAAACCAAGAAATACAGTACTTACCCAAATTTCTTTTTCTGGCTGTCAATTGTTGGTGAAACTTAAGCCTATTTTTTGATACTAATGGTAGTAATGCACTAAATAGTTTTTATTTAATAAATAATGCATCAGATCCCAGAAGATGTAAACTAAAATCACAGAACCTTCTCTAAGAGGTCCCTCACCAAATACAGAAATCCACGTCAAGGAGTATACTACTGAAATATATATTATTAGCTAATAGGACACTAATTGGTATAACATAAACAGAAAGTACTTTAATAATATTCTGAATGTAAAACACTAAAACTTTGTATCATGTGCAGTAAAGGATGTCTGGGGAGAGAGTTAATGGTATTTAAATGTGGAAGAAGACAAAGCATGCTATGTTAAAAACACATAAAAAGAACAAGACTACAGAAACAATATTAATTTTTATTTATTTAATAATACACACAAAAGGAAAATCCAAATATACTGGTATCGAATATGATTTCAGTTGCTAAATCAAACATAAAGAACTTCATAGCACTTAACAAACAGTATTAATAGAGATAAAAGTGATTACAAAATGACCAAGTTTTTGACATGAAAAACTCCTGTGAATGTTAAAGAGACTAACACATAAATGAATATAAAAATATAAATTTACTAAATATAATTCTAAAATGTCATCTGTACAATGTCCTTATTAAAACTTTTTCTGAAATTATTAGCTTGCTTTTTATATATAGATTACAACCTTCATTAACTATTTTAAAATTGTACTTAAACTAGACTCTTAATTGTGGTTGCTTTAAGTTTCATTTATCATGATTTATCCTTATAAATCATGAGTATCATCAGTTATCATTAGATACCACTTGTTATTTCTGCATCATAAGATGTCACTTAAATATAACTATCCTTATGCAATAAGATATATGCTTATCATTGCAGCCTTTATTGCATTGTGACGTTACTTCAACAATACTACTACCCACACTATTAACATCTTTCTTTTTGTATCATGACATATAATTTTATCAATATTAATACCCCATATGTCATGGCACATTATAATCTTCATCACTACACCAGGAGATCTGACTTTAATGTTACAGCTAACTATCACTTTCTCAGGAAATACAATTATAATAACCTTTTCCATAATAATACAACCTTTATTACTTCATCAAGAGATGTTACTTTAACATGAAAATTGTGCATCACAAGATGCCACTGTTTAAACAACTCATAATTAAAATAGTTAAAAACTATCAGTCCATTCCTACTACCAATCATAAAAAATATTTTAAGGTATCATTGAGGCAAATTTCAACTTTCTATCAGAATACATACCATACACAACTGAGTATACAGCTGAGAATGTAGAGGTTCTGGTAATATTGGCACTGTAATACATTCAGGCACAATTATGGACCCACCATCAAGGTCCACAACTAATACATCTAACTGAAAATACACACAAACATTTAATATTTTGCAAAATGAATAGCCAAAAAAATATATTTTACTCATGAGGCGAACTACATACATTAATATTATTGTCTAAAGAAGACTATAACAAATAAATACAATTACAAAATGATAAAATCTATAAAAGAAAAATCATTAAAACTATTTGATACAAAAACAATTACATGGTCAACATTTCAGCCAAGCTACTGCAAATTCAATTATTTCTCCCTTTAAAGATTTTAATTTAAACTATGAACATAATTCACTGATATTCACAAAGTAAACAAACTATGGTGTCTTTTCTAATGATGAGAAATGGCTTATTTTCAACCTTACTAAATACATTCAAATCAATGAAAGTTATTTCAAAGAAAATAAAAAATGATGGTTATTGTCTAACCAGTAAATTATGCATTTTGTAAAACATCTAGAAAGTAAACTGAGTTCTTGATGTAGCTGTGAATTACAGATGACATTCATTTTTTTTTCTGAAATTGAAATTGTATAGAACTCTTTTTTTATTTTTTTTAAATATTGGGAGAATTATTTTTGTACAGTGAATGAAATATTTATTACCAAAGTGATATGGGTAGTATGGAATCATAACTTGTACCTGTTATAAATAATTTGATTCTGAAGTATGATAAAAAACACAAGTGCCTAAATGAATATCAAATTCCGTTTAAAACTACTGTTCTGACAAATAGCTGACGCACTGATACATCACTACATTTTGCTCCATGATATGCATATATATCATGACCTTCGTACTGCAGACCTCACAATACATATATCCATCTGTACCAGCATTTCCATAGATAACTTGTGTAATTGTCTGCCAACATGGTTGGTGTGCTTGATCCTTGGCCATGACTGTTTGCTGCATGTACCCTTCACAACAATGGCCATTAAAGTGCAATCTCCCACCAGCATCCCACATTCACATTCAAATGTCGTTCCTCAAATTGTTATCAGAAACCAATAAAACTGGTATGCTATTCAATGTACTCAGAATTTAAAAAATTTAGCTTTCCAAATACTAATACACTCATCAAATGCAATAAACTGATTTCCTCAAAGGTTGTTTGCATGTTCAAATCATTTGATATTGTATCATATATCATACAGTGACCAATATATAATGATACAGATTTAACAGTGTACATGTCTACTTAAAATACTATAATAAATAATATTTCAATAGTCAACACTGAAATTCACAGTTATGCATGAAGAGGATTCATGACTATTTTTTAATTTCCTTGATAATAATTCAACAGTAAAGTTTCAAGACACTTTTGTTCATACTTCCTTTGAAGTTAACCAGAAGTCACAATGAATCATGTTTAAACAATAGTGTTTTATAGCCTGCTGAAGTTAATTGAATGCCATTCTTGTAGATTCATAACAATTGACCACAGCTAGAAACTTTTAAATTTTGAAGTTCACCATCATTAAAAAAAAAAAAGTCATAATGGTCCCACTATATATATATACACATATATATGACAAAATTCTGCAGTTGTTGACTGAAATCTAATTATTCACTTAGGTAGAACATATCCAACACAATAAACAGAAAAAGAAATTTCCAACTTACCAAGTCTACAATTTCTCCTTTGACAGATGAATGAACACCCATAATGAAAGGTGTTGGTGTGCTAAGTACTTCAACTAAAGCAGCTGGTAGAAGTGGGATGTACACATGGCTAGGAAATATAAAAATATATTAATTTTATTATCTTGTTTTGAAATCCTTTCATCTTCTTTTGTTAGATTACTACTTCTGCAGCTCCAGAATAACATAAAGCATTTAGACACAAAATAACATACCATCACTTTAAAATATTTACACTATTAATTAGTTTTTATTTCTCATAACCAAATGTATTGCAAGCAACAAAGATACCAACCTGGTGAACAAATGTATTTTAATCATAAACAAATACGAATGGTACATCAATAAATGATCTAAATCTTCTTGTAAAGCAAAAACATCTTCATCAGATCCAGCAACACCCAAAACCTTAATATCAACAGCATATTTAAACGATTTATTGGTCATATAATAAATATTGCTGACGATAATAAAAATAAGCAGAGTCCTGAGATATCCAGGTGCAACATTAAACCAGTCTAACCAAACCTCATTCATAACAGTCCTTTGTTTTCTTCCCTTCAGTCATTTTTTTCTTATCAAACGAGTTACCTTACACTCAAAATCCACTGACAAAGTTTTAACTTGCCTTTTATTAAAAATTACTTTAAACAAACAAGACAAATATATACATATCACAATAGTCATATACTTATCTGTGATTCAACCATATCAAAATAATGTCATAAACTTTCAATCAATAAGAATCAAACCTAGTGATAATAACTAGGCTCAAAAATGTTTTCAACCCATCTTGAATTACATAGCTGCCAAACGTATCAAAAACAAGATAAACAATTCACTAATTCAACAAAAAAAAGTCTATATCTTTACAAACAGCAATGCCTATCTACATTATAAAAACTGAAATAAGAAAACACAATAACATGAACAAACTGTAGTGGAAAAGAAGTGGCAAAGAGAGTCAGATTTAAAAGTTTTTCCATTAAACAAAATTTCTATTTAAAGTTACTTGAGTAAACTGCACAAAACAAAACATGTACAAATTTGAAAAATCTTTGTCTTTTAACTCAGAATTACACTGGATGCACTGAAAAATATGTAAAATGAGCTGGAATCCCAGTAATTGAAAAATAAAACAAGGTTAAATAAATAATTAAACATCAACTAAAGTGATGATAGTGAATAGTGGTTGTCTATCATATTCAAAGTTTATTAATTTACACATCTGATGCCAGAGAAAACATCATATTTTATATTTTCTCATCTGCCATATCAGTGATGGAAATAAACTAAACATTAACTTATGAGTACAGAACTGATTGCACAAGGCCAGAAATAATCTTCATTGGTAGTGTTAGCAACATGAAAATTAAATTTTATGTTTACTAATTCTACAAATATTTTAGCTTTAATTTGGTAATGGGATAATCTCATTCAACGATGTTTTTTGTACTGAAGGTGATTCTTTTTCGAAACTACATATTTTTTTTTTTTTTTTTATATACAGGCTAGAATATAACATTGGAACACCTTAAGTTCACTGAATCCTAAAAACTAATAAAAATACTTCCTACTTCTATCTAACATTACCTGTATTTAAATGGATACATGAGTGAAGTTAGTGCATGGCAGGCTTCAGTTAACCTTGTATAGCTTCTAGACTCAAAGAGTATCTTGTGCTCTGTCATTGTGGCACAACAAAGCGTAACAACATTGTAGATACCTATAATGTTTTATCATAACTATTAATGACACAAAGACTGTCACTATAACCTTTCACTGTGTGCCAATAGGTGAATACAATAATTTATCAAATTTTCAATTAAAAATAATACATTCTTACCATCTACAAATATTGAAACAATTCTTGTTTTACTTTCTTTGACAACAAGTTTTATTTACAGAAGTTAAATCATATTACCCATAATAAATTAATTCAAAATAGTGTATAATAAAATTCCTTGTTCACTATATATATCATTGTTCCAATGTTAACATTTTCCAAACTGAAAATATATTTCAGATAGATACTCATTTCTCTGCACAACAAAGAGCCATTACCTCGCACGACAGCAAAGAGGATTTCTCAACATACTAAAAATTTGTAAGTAAACTCACACCCTACACATATTAATATGGACCGAACAACCTGTGACATAATCACCAAACTGTAACACTCCACCAAGAAAAGGGTAACACATCCTCCATGTGCAGTAATCCTGATGAACAATAGCACCTAAATAAAGGCCTTTTCTTAAAAAAGCAAAAGAAAAACAACAGAAGTGGAGAGGTAAGGTGAAAGGTTGCACTAAGACATCTACCTATCTGAAATATATGTTTTCAAGCAACAAAATTGTTAACCTCAGAGACTCTACTCACTTCTCTCCACAACAAATCACTAGAAATCCCAAACAGTTAAAATGGTGTAAAGATGATACAAATAAAAATATTAACTCATTTCTAAAATCATGGTATCAGAAAACAAAAATCTACAGATCATGTCACCCACTGGTAGTCTAGTGGGGTATCACTTACTGGAAGACCGTATCCTTCTCATACAGAGAATATATACTCTTTATCCAATAAAGAAGGTATACCAAAAGGTACTGTGGAAAGAACCTTCTGCATGGTCTAAAGTGTCACACAGGTGGTGGTATGGATGATAGCTCAGTTTGGTAAACTATTTCTGGCAGTTGGCAAAGCACATGTGTATGTAGGCAAGGTCCAAAAGATAAGCAGTACAATAGTGGATATATATATATATATGTAAAACGCTTACTAAACCAGTCAGGTTCAGGAAGGAATCATCTCAGATCTCCATTCCAAGCAAACAAAAACACATCTAGCAAAGCACCAGGAACAGTCCTATTCTGAACATAAAGGCTGGCCTGTATTACACTTCCAGATAAATACCCCATTCCTCTGTTCCATTGAAGAATACATCTACTTGATCTTATACAATTTACTCTAAATATCAACATCTCCAGCAGCTTGGGACTTTGGAAACAAAGGTTCTACTGATTCTCCACTGAAAGAAAATTGGGTGAAATTCACGTGTGAAAATGACCAGAAAGATGTGTATAAATGTATATTATCTGCACAAAGTTTCACACTGATAGACTGTGTAATAGGCTACAGAAACAGCAGAACATGTCATCAGAACATTCACACCTAGTATTCTCTTTTTGTTTTGTTTTTCCTTCAGATACAGCTTGAAAGTAATATATGTACTTATATAGATATACTGCAAAGACAACCTTCCAGAAAATCTGACTTTAACAGCAAGAAGTAAACAGAGTCTTAACACTTTCTGGTCCCCCCTCCAGTGCTAGATGCAGATTGTTGGAGAAAGAAGTATCCTCTGAGAGTTAACATCAGTCACGTGGTGGGTTCTATCACCTCCACAATAAGGACACACATGAATAGTAAGGTGATTGAGAACTTCAAGGTAAAAAAAGGAACAACTCTTTTATGTACACACTGGAGAATGGAAATCAAAGGGAGAAAAAACAGGAGAAAAATGTAAGTGCAATGTGGTGCAAGTAATGTGTGATAACAGCATTGGGAGTCATCCACATACCCACCTGCAGTATCTTATCCAAGGAAAATCAATGGCTAGAGACCAAAAAAAAAAAAAAGCAATGGGAGGGAACATGAAAAAGATAAAAAGTGTCTCACACATACAAGAATAAACTAGTCAGATAACAGGTATAATCCAATCAGTCAAAGTGGAAGAAGATAAATTATTAGAGAAAGAGGAATATCATGGCACAGACTGTCTTGAGAGAAAGCAGCATGTTTCAGATAACATACTGCCTGTATAAGATAAAGGAGATGAACAGGGTCAGAATGACCATACTATGAATACACGTAATGGAGACTGGTTGGAGGAAACATCCAATCACCTCGCAAGCAGTCCAAGTTATGGGGAGGAAGGAGTGATCAGAACATAACATGAGTCTATCTTGAGGTAAAATGACAAAGCAACAGCTCTCACAAGTGATAAGAAAGTATGCCCTAGTAGAAACATAGGATATGAAGCATGTAGCCAAGGACTTGAACAGACGAGATGCGAGAGCCCTGAGAACTAAACAGAGTCATAAAAAGAAATCAAATGAGAAAAAATGGATAAAGTTAAAAATATTGTGAAAAGCTCCATAAGAGCCAGAGAATGTCTAGGAAATGATGGAAGATCAAGTACAAAAATGTCCTATAACTTGTAATAGGATAATAGGAAGGAAGCTAAAGAGAAGAACGGAAATAGAAATGGAGTGAACCAATCTGGACTCACAGCATTTGTGCCAGAGCTGGTAACTCTATAACTAGAGAACAAAACAGAATAAGTTAGATGTTTAGGGAAGTTCAAAAGGCAATAATGGAAGGGCTGCCCCAAAGCAGAAGCAAATCCACTGAAAACAACAGAAGATTTAAAGGCTCTATGAGAAGGATCTGGTTTGGACAAGACAGTTATTATGCCCACCAACAGAGTCAAAACTTCCAAGATATAAGTAAATAATGAAAAATGGGGGTTATGGACCCAAAAAAGAAAGTGCAGAACTAGGAAAACAGGAGTACCAAGAGAAAGTGCCTCCCTGTAAATGGATAGAATAAATAACAGAAGGTTTCTGAATGAAACAGAATGAGAAGGCCAGATAGACAAGACAAAAGATAATGGCAAATTATTTGAACACCAACTTCTTCAGAACTTTAATAAAAAGACCATCCCTCCAAAAGTGGAGCATGTGTCTAAAACAGATGCATTACTACCCAATGTAATATGTACTGTGCTCCCCATAGGCATATAAATCCAAATGTTAGTGTGTAATTAGCCCTCAGACTTTTTAATGAGACACTGAAGGACTCCAAACAGATCTAAATCTGAATAAGGAGTGTAGAGGATTGCACAGGGATAAATGAACAAGTATGATAGCAAAAGGTGGAGAGAGACATATGATAAGACAGTGATTCTCTGAATATACAACACCAATCAGCCAGAGGCCACTGAAGAAGATGCACATGGGTGCATCTGAGAATATGCATTGTCTTACACAAAAAATAGGAAGGCACAAGAGCCTTGGAATAAAAAGCTTTATGTCTCAAAGCTGTAAAGGAAAAGGCCAAATCTTCCCCACAGAGAAATGAAAAAGGCTTCAAAAAATTGAAGAGCTGAACTAGAAACCCAAAACAACTCTACTATCAAAGTAGAAGAGAGACTACAACAGTGTTTGCCACAATAGCTGGAATAAGTATGACTTAAATGATGCAACTTCTTTTCAAAATCCTACCATACTCTAAGGAAACCAATCAGGGACATAGACAATCTAAAAAAAAGGTATTTGAATAAAATATTGACCACTGTGAATTAATTGAAGGAAACAAAAGTTAGACAAACAAACTGGGATGTAAAGATAGCATCTGAAACATCAATTCTAGTCACCCAAAATCCAGAGCAGTACAAACATCACAGTGAGATATCCATCCATTTTGAACTAAGAGAAAATTAAAGCTGCCAATCCCATATCTTAGTAGAAATTAAAAAAAGAGCAGATTAAATCCCACAATGGGGTTGAGGAATTTGTCCACAGAATACTAATCTAGTGAGACAGTGAGTTCAAAGATAGAAAAAAACTCTTAGAAAGCACCTGTGTAACACAGTTGTCTGCAGGGAAGTCCACAGGAGTACAAAGTGAGACAGCCCATGTTCCATGGACTGGATCTGATGGGTAAGCCAAGAAACAACTTGCCTCTGAGACCTGCTATAGCCAGCCCTCATAAACATACCTATGTAATACAACTCATGAAAAATGAAGGTGAGATTGCCTGATCTTTGATGGGAATCCTGGATTCTGGTGTATAATGGTGGTAAGATCACAGACCATCAGAGTGCCTCCACTGACCATTTCAGTAGAAGATTACCCTGTTGAGGAGGTGCAGAACTTCAGTAGATGTCAGATGCATGTAAACATGAATTTGTAATTCAGGTGATCCATGAAACCATCTGATTTCGTTAAAATAAAAATTGGTGTGATTGGTCAACAGTGCATAGCCTGAGGTCATTGGAGTCATGAAGAACTTTAAGAGCATTTAAAAAAACCAACATGCACTGGTTTAAAACAATGAGAAATATTTTCAAATAACTTGTATTGCAATGTCCTAAGATTATATATTTGATTAGAAATTAAACCCAAACTGAAAATAATTTGAATCAAAGTTCTAGATGAAATATTTAAAATTTGCTATATTTCTCATAATGAAAAAAATTATTGAAAGACAGCAACAAATGGTAATGAAAGTTTAAAATATTAAGTACAAAAGTTTCATTATGTCCTCAGAAAAAAATATGCCTGAACAAAACAATACTATGAAAAATAATGTCTTTGTTCAAATGCTAGTGCTTGTCACATGGAATACTGCACATGGGTAATGTATCACTTTCCAACATATTGATGGAGTAATATAATCTGGTAGCAATTGCATCATATGCTTATGCAGTCCATGTTAATACACGTCAGAGTAGAAGTTTCATTCAAAGCTTTCGACATGCACAAAAATCTCAGCAACAACATGAGGTAGTACCTCTGTTATGTAAAGAAGTGAGTAAGCATTTCTGAGATACAAATTGCACATGATGAAAATCAACTTGTATCATGCTTGAATTCTCAATTAACAACAAAATTAGAGTTTAACAGTATATTATCTAAATTATTGTGATCCAGGAATTTAATTGCTCTATCAATATAAACATCAATATACTTAAATGTTTTTATTGACAAATGTATATATACCTAATTCTTCAAAAAGCTGGTAAACAGTGGTGTGTGTAACAGGCAAGGTAGAGCTAAGTGGAGGTTGCAATGCTTGTCTGTCACCTGCTCCTATTGAAAATCGTACTTGAGGCCCACCTGAAAATTAATTGAAATAATACGGTTATTACAATTTACAATAATACACAAAACAAAGAAGTATTTATTCAATACAACACTAAACCATCTCTTTTAAGAGTCACCTAATGATATTCAGAGAGAAAACATATTTATAAATAAAAGCTGGCATATATATATATTATATATACACACACACACACACACACACACACACATACATACATACATACATACCTAGGAATGTAAAGAAATACCTTCAAAATTTCTGTTTAAAAATCCAATGTAATTGAAGTTATATACACAACAACACTCCAAAAAAATCACAAAGTCACCTTAAGCTGTACATGTACGAGTTATCCTACATTAAACCATGAACAAATGAACAGTTTAAAACAAAAGAAACAAAACAAGGAGGTAAGCCAATACCATTCAACTTACTCACATTTAGTTTCTTTATCGTTAATTTAAAAAGATTGTTAATATTTTACATAATATTGTTAAATGTTTGTGATTTCAGTTTATCATACAAATTTTAAGTATCGAACACAACTGAGTTATTAAGTTTAATTTTTTTATACTTACATTCCGAGTTCTGTAACCATATGCGAGCCATTATAATGCCTCGTAATTTAGCAACACTAATGGTATTTTCAATCTGACCAGCCCTCATACAACATACTGGATTAATGGTCATGTCAAAAATCTTGAAGTTCAGATACAGCCATCCCCAGTTTAGTTTTGCCTGGCTAAACAGGGAACCACCACTCAATAGCATCCATTATCTTGACAACTACTCTTAGCCAGTTAATAGGACTGCCTCTTACTACTATTACACCCCTGTAGCTAAAAGTGTACAGAATGAAGTAACAAAATTAAGTTTCCTGAGAGCAGGCCATTCTGCATGTGATAGGAAGCTTTCAAATAGCAACACCAAAGGTACATGACACAAGAATGAGTCTTCTTAGGTTGTTTAAGGGGTATTCTCTCCCAGAAAGTAATTATAGTGTTAAAATAGTGCTATCTGAGCAGGAAAACTGAACAATGTAATAAACAATTTCTTCTTAAATCTAATGGTTATGATTTTCTTAGGGAAAAAAATTCATGAAATATGTATAGAAATACCTTGATGAAATAGTAAATAACAAGGAAACATGACAAACAGCTAATTTTAACAGCATATGAAATATAAAGCTGAAATTTCCTGTGCCTTCAAACACTAGACTCAACTCAGGTGGCCTGTTATGGTACAATACTTTTTTACATAATTTCGAGTTGGGCTTAATCAATAAATGCAACCCAGTTTGATTACTATAAATGTAAAATTTATTACTGTAAGTCTGTAAACACCCCTAATTATTCAATATCGTAAAATTCATTTCATCTCACAAATATCTGATACTAGTTAGTCACTACATTCCTCTACACTGTGGACATACCAAACAGCCAGAAACTGCTGTACAGGAATGACCATGAAATGGGACCATAACAAATCTGGGTCAACCAACACACTATAGCACATGAAATAATCATTAGGTTAAATACAATATATAAATCATTTTTTTGAATAGTTCATTTTTGAAATGAATTACAATATTTTAAACCTTAAAAAACTGGATGCAAATTATTTCACCATTATGCTATATTCTTCATGTATTCATATTGACAAGAGATTTAAAAAAAAATTCAACTTTGATGACAAATTACAAACCATTGGTCTCAGATAACAACTAGGAGAAAGTAACAAATGGTTTAACACATGCTCTTTAAAGAAAAAGTGATTGTAAATGACTGTAAAAAGATAAGAATCAGTGCGCATTACCCTAAAGATAAAATGTACTCCAGTTTTGGAGCAACACTAAATATGCACCAATCATAAGCAGAACAGGTTGTGATTTATGTTAGCGAAGAAGTCTTCTTTCGATGTCACAGCATGTGGTTACATTATTTTTCTCACTTTTTATTTTCTCATCTGGCATGCTGACCACTAGGCCACAACTGGCTTAGTAAAAATATGATCATAAAATATTACTACCAAGTGATAACTGTCATCACATATCATATCACAATATAACTTATAGCCATACGACTCTGAGAATGTTTGTAATACCACTTCACTCCTTTTACTTATTTGCACAACAAGTCATTTTCATATGTACCTACATGCTCAAAATACTGGTTCACAGCAAAGTTTAAACAAAGGAGGCAACACAAAATTAAACACCAATGAAGTATATAAAAGTCACTAATCAGTATTAAATATATACAAAAACATACTGGTTTCTGAAAAACATACAATTATCATTGGACACATACAAGTCTTCATGTACAATACATACCAAATTACCAGACCACATACCTGGAGGAGGGACTTGAACACAACCTAAAATATTTCCTATGAGAGTCTCGATCTGAACAGCCATGTTTTCTATATACACACTGTAGATTATTCCGAGACAATTCTGGAATATTTATCAAGATTTTTAATTCAGTAATCTTATTTCACATCTACAAGGTAATTCAGTAAATAGCAGATATGTTTCAAAAGTCTTATTAAAATATTATACATCTGAAAAACTAGCATGATGGAAACAAGTGCTATTGACTCTTAAAGACCAAACAAATAATGACTTTATTAATCTGAATGTATGTGGTTAGCTTTGAAGAATTATTTTTGGATGTTTCATTAAAAAAAAAAAACACAGAAAGGTCATTTTACATAACTAATACTTTATGCCTGAAAATAAAAAATGGATTTCAACACACCTTGAAGGTAGCAAAATAATCTAAGCTGGAGACAAGAACCAAACACTTTGGAGCATACATTATGGAATGATGTTGAACACTTGAAGATTCTAAGCTTTCTTCTTCTCCTTCTTCGTCTGGTGGCTTGCTGGGAGTTATGGCCACAGGTTCGTTGAAGGAGAGACATGCACAGTAATGACGGTTGGCATCGATGTCGGTTAAAACAGAAACAAAAAAGGTGGGTTGTTGGCGAGCAGTTGATAGACTCCATCCTTGTGGCTGACAGAACTAAAGTGCACATGATGAATTTTCTTAAATATTTAAATTACTCTTATATTTAACAAAAATAAAGTATACAAGAATAAATTTAAAATATCAAAATAATTTTAAGCTGACAGAAATAATACTTTAAGTTAGAATCTTTTAAAATGTGAAAGAATAATTTAAATAATAAGATTATCTGTTCTGTGTAATACCTTTCAAATCACGATATTTACTGAAAAATGTTAGCTTTAGTCAAAAGCTAGAGTGAAAGCTACAAAGATGTGTTTTATATAGTAAAATATGTTTTTTTTATACTGCAGTATTTATTGATAAATTCAACACAACATAAAATGTATACTAATCAACTTGTAAAGAGCAAGGCTTGTTTGATTTCTCTTGTTTAAACTATAAATAAATCAAATACACTAAAGAAAATCATTTCTTAGAACCATGGGCATAGATCCTGGGGGAATGGGTGGTATACATCCCGTCCTTCATTTTAGGTGGTGGGCATGGTGCATACAATCACCCTCCCCTACAGTTTGGTCTGTTGAATTGTTTTATTGCATCACAAGCCTACAAACTTGGTGATTTCTCCAAGCCTGTTCCCTTGGCTGTGGTTTCGCTAGTTTCACATGACTTTTACTTGTGTTTATAAAAACCGACCAATTTATTGTTTTTGATTATGCTAATGTCAACAAACCATACAGTAAATCAACACAAAACATAGCACAAGTGTGCTGATGCACAATCTTCATGAAACCAATGAAATAAATGTCATGAGGCATAAAAATATTTTCCTTCAGTACATATAACCATTAGAGCTATTCACAATAAATGTTGCCTCCTTATAAGTTTACATAGCTATTCATTAGCAGACAGATATATTTTATACCACTCAGTTGTCAATCAGCAGGAAAAATCCATGGAATTAAATTCAAATATGCAGTGGTACATGAACGTGTTGTACTCTTACAAAAAACAAATTAAAGTTGAAATTTTTTATTAAAATAATTTTCACAAGTACTGTCTTAATGGGTAAGTTGTATAAAAACATTTACTTTGTCATATTTTTTGTTAAAAATAAAATTCACCTATTATTTCAAAACTACTAATCTGTCAATGTACATCAAAAGTTGTGTGCCAAAGCGACTTCTCAGTGTGAGGTTTTAACTTAAGCCCAATACTAAAAACTTAAAATTTAGCATGATTAATTTTAACAGTATCGTAAACTTTACTACCACAATATTATACCTAGGTATACATAATAATGCTCTTTTGCAGAAAACACTTATGAAAATCTTATTACTGTTTTGATAATTAACTTATCTTTAACAATTTATTTTCAATTAATTCAATAAAATTATACAAGTATTTATGTGAAAACACGAGCAGTTTACGGCAATATTTTTTAAAAATTAATGTCTAAACACTTTAAAAAACATAAAAAGGTTACTAATTCTGACATTAAGCAAAATTAGTATTTTTTTATGGTGTTGGTTGTAAAGGTCTGATATATTAAGGATTCAGATAAAACAATTATTAACATATGGCCAATCTTAATACTATTATTCTAATCTCCAACATTTTTCATTTAAAAAAATTTTGAAAGTCAAACATTTTTGTCAATAAGAAAAAAATCTAAGTTACATTTCCCAGAATGCAAATGTGCAACTGATACTGCCTGAAATGTTCTTGGTATTATGCTTATTGTGCAAAGACTTAACATTCATCAATGTCAAGGGTTTATAGCATGTCCAATCAACTAATGTGAACAAGCTTCTGTTCTTCATGACACTTAGTTTCTCTGAACTATAAATAAAAATGTTTCCACAGTACAAATAACAACTATCTTGACATAATACTAAATTATCCATAAAGACTGATCCATTCAAGGTACCTGTTAAATACTAGAATTTATGTCCCTGTTACACGCACATGTAATTACAGTTTATACACAGACAAGTGACGTTAACTGGTGCTACCAGGTTTCTGTTAGTTTGTGGACATGAACACACACATGTTGACATAAATGTACAGTAATTATTTAACCCTTCCACTACAGGCTCTGTGTAAAATACAAGTTCATCTACCCATTTGCACTTGTTAAGTGTTTGTACTCTAACTTTTGATACAGCATGTGTATCTTCATAAAATGTGATATACTTTTAGTCAATATTACAAGTATTTTGTATGCAAAAAATCAGATTTTTTAATATTTTTATAACAATTTCTTTATGAAAATAGAGTATTTTTCATTACTAGTCTGAGTGCAAGATGATTTCATGCTATAATTAATAAACTATTCTTCATCGTGAAAATCTCATATATTATTTGCATAATCTCTAAAGCCTTCAAAATACATTTCAAATGTTTGTTTTCAGTAAGAATACATTATTTATGTTATTTTCTATACTCTAACTGTCAAGGTTTGTTACTTGACCAACCTTGTAACCATCATAAAAAAATTTAGGAAATAAATATAGATTATGCTTTCTTCTGTGCTAGAATGACCACATATTATAACATAAAAACACAAATGTTTAGTCTAAGTAGCTTAAGTCTCATAACGTTATATATTTACATATATATATATATATATTATTTTTTATTATATTGGCCTTCTAGTCAAAGCTAGCTAACATTAAATAACTTGAATTAATGAGGTGCATGTGTACTAATGTTACATATCAATTAATATAAAATTAACCTTTAGTCTTCCCTGTCTTGACTGTGTTTCAGTGGAGTATTATTTTATAATATAAAGTGACATTTAAATTAGTATACATTATATTTATCTACATAGATTATTACTATTTAAAACTAATTAAAAAATTTATTTTTCTTAAAATATAAAACAATAAATCAAGAAGTACAACAAACAATTATCTCTTCTCACTGTGACCTTTGTACTTGGTTTCTGCCGAATGTTGGTTGCTAAGCCACTTAAAATTTTGCATATAGAGGATATCAAATTTTTTTTAGGTTTCATATACACACACACACACTTGAATAACCAAAAAATAGCTACACTGATATCATAGAATGCCACTGTAATTTAGTGTCGTATCTAAGATGTATCTAGATTTAAAAGAATACGAAACTTTGAGCAAACTAAAGACACATCTTGCCTCATTAAAACCTTGGCTCAAAATAACATGATAGCCTTTTCAAAAATTAAAATGGCTGAGAAAATCACTCGGGGGCCATTCTAAACTGTTGATTGGTTATACTGTAGTAAGAGTAAGTAAGGGACCGTTTCATAAAATGGAAAGAGTTGAATGGGGCCACTGTGTTTGATTCAGTACATAAGCCACATCTCAGCAAAATGAAAAGATATGAGGTTCTTATTTTATATTCTAGCTTGTCAATATTAGTAATTTGAGTTACTAATTTGTATGAAACTATATACTTGGTATTCTGACATCACAGATATCTCATTTCAAACAGAGCTACATTCAACCTACCACATGACTCACTCTATATTTAGATGTGTTCTTTTAATATTTATTTTCAAATTAAGAAATTAACTCATATATGATATTAAAATTTAAATTTTAGTCTACAATTTTATTCCAAACTTATTGACAGAAATTCATAAAATAGTAGTTCTATAAAATTTTGAATGCAAGCCAACAAATGCGATGACACGGCTTTTGACCCACAGTGAAAGGGTTAATAGAATATTCTATAAAGCATGGAAAACACACATATAAGCTAATGAAAATAAAATGTTAGAAGTGCTGCCAAAACGTTGTATTTCCTCTAGTTTGCATTTCAAGATGAAGAAAAAAAAATTGACAGTTGATGCTTCTAGACAGTTATTTTGCCTAGAGTTAAGAGTTCAATATGAAGGAGGCAAAATCCCTAGGAGCTTATAAGACTAAATTTAGGCAGAGCTGTATCTTCAGCAAAAATATTTTGATTGCTTGGGTAATTAAAATAATCAAAAATGGTATTAATCAAAAACCCCAGTTTTCTTTAAATGATTACATTTGGGAAAATTGGTTTCATTATAATTTTGCCTGATTGATTGTTAAAATAACCAAAAACAGCAGAGATCAGAAATACTATTTTAAATTATATGTTTACTTTCATGATAATTTAAGTGCTATTTCAATTAATCAACTATTAGAATAATTTGAAATAGTAATAATCAGAAACACTAACTTTGATTAATTAACTGGTTTACATGACACTAATCATTGTAATCACTGCTCATAAATAAGCATTTAAATTTATCAGTTCTAAATGTACTTACATTCACAATATATTGTGCCACACAAACAAAGAACTTACTAATTCTATTCCATCTATAAATGGCGTGTCTTCCCAATCCTTTTCTGGAAATCGCTGAAGAATTTTTCCGAAGCTAATACCACTTCCTGCAAAGTCGTAAAATTCAAATAAAACTGTTTCCTGTAGAAGGTTTTTATTCCATCAACAACAAAAACATATAAACGATAATAAGTTGATATTACACAGGCCTTAATTAATTTTAACTTCTTTAAAGTAAAAGGTTTTCTTGTAACTGCTTTCTTCGAATAATTGCATGTTGCAACATACATATTTCTTTTTATGTATTTTCAGCTCAAATGCTGGTAAACAGCTCCTATTTTGGGTTGCCAATTCTTGAAAATTTTGAAGTAGAAATGTTTCTAAGGGACCAGCCATAAGGGACATCACACGATTTAGGCTACTTTTTGACCCTCCCATTGTCTGGTTTGGTCACATGGATGGCCCCAAAATGAAGTAAACACTTCAACAATAATCAATAGTGAAGTATAGACACATTTTATCTCTTAAGTACAACAGTCAGCAATCCTATTCCAAATAAACAATTAATTTAACAAACTTACAACCAAAAACATCACGGCAATGTTTCATGTCTAACAGTTTAATAAATGAATTAGAAAACCTGAAAAAAAGGAACATTTTTGAAAAATACATGAAACAAAACTTGTAGCTTACATGGTTCTAATGTTTTCAGTTTTTGATTACATATTAAAAGTCTGTTTGTTAATTATAATGGAATTAAAAATGTTTTTGTGGCTCAAACTTAAGATGATTAAACACTTAAGCATTCTTAGAAATTTTTCCTTTGAAACTGGTAACTTTTAGGAACTTTGACAGAATAGTAAATAATTAGCCAGTTAAAAGATAGCCCTGGTATAAACTTGAGTTGCATAGTGATAAGTCAGAAAGCTTATAATGCTGAAAACCAGATTTTGATATTGATGGTGGGTATTTGATTTCTATCAAACATTGTGATTCACGGTCATTGCAAGTACTTTAACATATAGCAACAGTTTCAAAACAGATAAATATTACTAAAAATTACTTCAATAACTATAAACAGTGAGCACTTCCACTACAAATTACATAAAGTAAAATATTTAAGCAATACATTAACTAGGTTAAACCCAAGTTTGATTAATTATGCAAATAATTAAGGTACTTTGTTCATATACTTATCACAATAAAGAAAATATATATACATAAATATTTTTTTAATATTGATGAATTATGTATTTTAAAGCTTATAATTTAGACACCCACAAATATCATCATATTTATTTTGATCTTCTGTAACAACTTCATAACATTTGTGCATAAACAGCTAAGAATATGAAAAATCTATATGTATGCTAATACATAATATTCTAATTACATAAATATTATTAATTATTCTAGGCAGGTACTAAAAGAGGAACATCTGATAAGTTATATACAAATCACTATTCATAAATGACCTTAAGATCACATTACAGTAGAGTTAATTAAGAGAAAACCTAAGCTGTTAAAACAACTGGAAATTTTGCTTCTCACAACAAAAAAATATGTTATGAAATACATTTAATTTTTTCTAACCCATTAACTACAAAATCAAAATTCAAAACAGAAAAAATATACATTTTCATTTTGAAAATTAATGTAATTTCAAATACCATGATTTGCTTAGATGAACATTAAACACAAGACAAAAATGATGCATGTATAAAAATGAAGGACTACAGTATTTTTTTTACCAAACTTTGTAAAACAGGAGAGAATAAACTGTAGCACTTTACTACAGCAAGATTAGAATTGCATTATTTATATTTCAAAAAGACTATTCATAAATGAAACACACATGTACACAAAATGAACCTAGTTTTAACTGCACTAAGTTTTTTTTAAAGCTACTCCCTGTGCTTGGAAATGAATGCAAAAAGAATATTACCATTAGAAATACACAACTGATATAGAAGTACAAGCACCTCATCTCAGTATATTATAAAGTACTTTAACATACAGCATAAATGTCAAAACATACATACATCTCTAATAGTGTCAGAATGTCAGGAAAATATCAAATTGGTATCAAGCTCTATGTAAGTGGAAGGAAATGAAAATTGCATGGGAAGGTTCAAGTACATGTAAGTCCTGAATGTGATAATTCTGTGGGCTTCAGGGATGCATGACCCCAGAAAATGCGACATTTACAGACTTGAAATGAAACAATTTCTAAAATACATAAAATGTTTTAAATTTATTTTACAAGCTATTAACTTGTTTTTACCAGGAATATAACTGGGAAAACTAATGCTCCCACTCCTCTGACAGCTCCACCTATGAGATGAAGTACTAGTACTAATTATATTAATATATAGTCATATTGCTTTATACCCCTTTAACATACTGAATTTTATATCAGTCATGTATTTGTCTCAGAACTACAGCTAAGTAACAGCATTAATTTATAGTGTACCTTACATAAATGTGTTTAAAAGACATTTTACTGGTTATACATGAACTTTCTAATATTTTGCTCATATGAACTAAGAGGAATTGAATTCATGATACATAACTTAATGACAAACTCAGGACTTATTTCACATTATCAAAACTTTTAGTTCAGTCACTAAAACAGAAAAGAAAAAACTTGAAAGGATGATCCAACTGTTATCAACTTCTATATAACAGACAAGAATGATGCAACAGATTAAGATACAATTCAACAGAAAAGCTGACTGACAAAACATCTACGGGACTGGCAAGTGTGTTAGTAAAATATAACTACACAAATACATTGATAAACAAACATACATATCTGAGAAGATGGTTAACAACTGGGCTGTGATATGCATATAACTCAACTGAGATATTGACCAAAATAAACACATTAATCCAGTAGAAAATTTGGCTAACAGAATTTGGCCTGACAAGTGAGCTAAAAAGTTTACAATTAGATTTCCATATTGAGTAGCACAAATTGCGCATACAAATAGACTGAAAGATTGACTTAGAGACAATAAACTAATCTCACTGATGAGTTAACACAATACGATATGACAAGACTGGCATTTAGATGGGTGACAAACTGAAGACACAGAACACTAGACCAAAAGGTTGGCTAACAAAAATAAATTAGAATGATAAGTTAAGTGGCAGACACATACTTCAACTGCAACAGACTAAGAAACAAACAAATATATAACAGACTATCTAACAGAAATACAACTAGACTGATATGACCAACAAATACACAAGTGGAACACAACTTGTTTGTAGATATACAACTGTACTGGCAAGTTGATCACAGTTTTAAAAGTGAATTAAATGGTTGACAACAGTTATATAAATGGGCTCACAATTGGCTATAGTTATAAAGTAGGTTAACAAGTTGACTGTAGTTAGACAAGTGGAATAACAGGTTGGTTACAGTTACACAAGTGAAATCACACACTGGCTACAGTTATACAAATGGACTGAAAATTTGGTTAATAGACACATAAATGGGCTGACAGGCTAACAAATATGCTAATATTTTGTGCATTGGATATATAGTTAGACTGACAGGTTGATTAACATACATACATTACATTGTATGACCATAGTTGGGCAACGTAACAAATATAACTGATTAATTATGAGAAGCACTGATGTTTATCAGTGTCCTGTAATATAATCAATTTATTAAAATTATAGTTCAATCAATCTGATCATTACTGTTTATGAATATTCTGGGAATCAACAAACAAATTGAAATTACAATTAAACTATTTTTCACAAAAATAACCAACTAATCAAAATTAGCACTTTCAATAACCAATGTTTTTTATTATAACAACATACAATTAATCAAAATTTTTATCAAACTGATTATTGCTGAAATAATCAATGACTGAAAGTTGTGGTTTCAATTTAATATTTGTAATTATTCCAGCTAACCAAGTAGTAAAAATATTGCTGTTATGTTTCCTAACTGTTAAGCATACAGCTACATCATGAATTAAGGATATTTGTTATAGTCACTAATTATTATATTCTCACTCATAGTAATGAAACCATCTGGCAGAACCTGCCATCGTTTTCTTTTCTTTTAATTACCACAGTCTGTACTAATTACTTAATTGAATGTAATCATTTTCAAAAATACAACTAGTTATCCATCTCTGCATATAACAACCATAACTGAACACTAATATGTCTATCGAACAACATCAGAAATTGGTTTTGACAAACCATTTGAGAAGTAGAGATATATAAACTTAATGACAATAAAAGAAAAAAACAAATATAGTTTGGAAGATATAATCAGGCATACAAATAACTGTCTGAGAACATTTACATGTAACCATCTATACTGCAGAATTACCAGAAATAATTGATGGACTGACAAGTAGATAACTAAATTAATAGTTAGACTCAATGTCTCAAAGATTGTTGGACAGAAAAACTTGCACATACACTATGTGACAATACTGTATACATAATAAATGGATGGATGAAGGAATGATCACACAGAAGAATTAACAAAATTTATAATGCAAGTTAAGGAGAACATATGAATATACATACTAACAGTTGATCAGAAAGGAACATGTAAACACAGTAACTGGCCCAGTGTTCAGAAGTGACATATGATAATTAACAAAGACTGAAACTACATTCATAGACAAACAGGACTAAAAAAGCAACAAGAGGATTCACAAATATTTGTGATGTAAGAAAAACATGTACGTTCAAAAGGTCTTGATAGAAATGAGTAAAATCCCTATAACTGATGTGCTTTCAAAATGGGGACCTTTCTTCTTCAAGGGCAAATTGGTTACAGTTGCACAAGTAGACTGACAGGTTGACTAGTTACAGAAGTGGACTGAGAAGTCGGCTACAGTTACAGAAGTGGACTAACAGGTTGGCTAGAGTTTTCCCCCTGAAGAAGAAAGGTCCACCTTTCAAAAGTGCTCAGGTTGTAGGGTTTTTAATGATTGATGTCAGATATTTATACTTTAAATACCAATAATTGAAGTAGTACAAATAACCTACCAACATAAACCTTGAGTTTCATATATTCATATAAATGATTACCAGTTCAGTCTATGTAGAGCACTGGCTGCAGTGAAACATGGTCATTCAATCTCCACTAAGATGCTTGTATTTAATTCAACTGAGTTTCGGAAGACAAGTTTGTTTGGAATAAAAAGAATAAACACTGTTCTTCAAAATAAAATCTTTAAAACAAATCTGTACAAGCTTTTTCCTTTCATTAATGTTTATGTTCAATGAGATGATGCAGCCATTCCCATGTGAATCCACTTTTCAAATAGCCAACTTATACCAAACATTCTCTCTTACCACAAACTAAGTCATGACTACACTTGTCAAGGTTATTCAAGTCATCTTAGATATGTATTAATTATTTTTATCTCAAATATTTATGTACCCAAATCAAACTAGTAACACACAGCAGGCACTCCCAAATCCAGTTATCACAAAACTCATTATCTGTCACAAGCTGTAATTTATTCGTGTAGTCTCAGAGAAGGAAGCTTGTCAGAAGCTGTAATTTATTCGTGTAGTCTCAGAGAAGGAAGCTTGTCAGAAACATTCAAGATTTCAGCAATAAAAAAAAAAATTCTCCTGCAGTTCATCCAAAACATTAAATTATTAGTTCCTACATGTACATACACAAGTCATCATTAAAAAATGTTAAATATAGTATTACGGAAAACAAAGACATCATAATGGCTTTACTGGCAAAATCATGGTCATCATAAATGAAAAACTTGTAAAACAGACAACAGGTTTTGTTTTCCTCAGTTCTGTAATTATGAAATTTCCTCAAAGTTGATATATATAAAAGTTTATCATAACATGAGTTTTAAAAAAAAGATGTATATTTTGTGCATGATTCTCATTAAAAAAATGTTTTTAATAACTTCTGCAAGACAATCAAAAATACATCAGGCAGTACTAGCTAAAATTTATATTATAGTACCATTACACACACACACACATGAGAAACAGAGATTCTGATATACTTGGGTGTATTCAGCAACTCCTAAAAATTCCACATACTTGCTTACAAAAATTAACTATGAGAAACAATAATTAATTTAAAACTTCTTTATTATTCAATAAATGTAGTTTACAGTTTCTGGTCGTTAAGTCATTTCAATTTCCTCGGATACAGATACGTTTTCTGACTCGAACATTCTTTTTCTTACACATACAAATTTTTGAAGAAATGATTTCCCACTATTTTGACCTTAATAAACAATGTATTTGTAATTTCATAAAACAGACAAAATGCCTACTTAAAAAGCTCATGAACTATCACAGTCTTAAGTAATACAATATAATAAGTTATGTCATATATTAACCAGTGTTTGCTAACAACCAGGAATAATAAAACAAGTAATGTAGACAAAGAAGATAATGGGGTTGGTGAAAATGACCCATGTGTAATAAACTTTGAAAATACTATCTTTATAATACTGTAGGGTCAGAATGACCAACAAATTATTACAACAGTTAGAGAAAGGGAGAACTGCAATAATACATCCACTCTGCTTAACATTTGAAAAATGGTTGAGGTCAGAGTACTGAAAATACGAGGTAGAGAGCAGCACTAGATGAGTTGGAATAATAACTTGAAAACTGGCTTGCTTATTCTGACCCCACCCAACAAGCTGAGAGTTGAATTGTATTTTTAAAAGAGAAAGTAAGGTTCATTGGTGTTTTTCTTCTTTATTCAATGAAAATGTCTTAGCTTCTCTTTAAAACTTCTTATATGAAAAAGAAAAATGTTGTAATCAGTTATCTATTAGTTTTGAAACTAGTAAGCTTTGACAAGTTTGAAGAGAAATATTCTTTATTCGTAATGGCACAAAATTATAAATTCACATTATCTGTTGCTTGAAAGAGACGGTTAATTCTTTGAATATATGTTTATCAAGTTTCAGTGCTTTTATAAATATTATTAGCATTTATATGTATACTAATGAAACTTAAAGGATACTTTGAAATAGCAATATAACACAAACAAATGTTATACCTCATTATATTAGTTTCATAAACATGGATAAATGCAGTTTCCATTGCTTACATATTCCACTATACTTGTAGTAATTTTACTTTTCATGATACATTTCCTTGCACTTGGTTCCAACCCAAGACTTATAACACACCTGACTGGTGCCCCGCCAACCAACTGAGATAAAGAGAGAGCCCCCTGGAGCTTTCTAATAGGGCATTTTTTTTAACAATTCAAATTGCTATATTCTTCCACTGCCACAAACAAGGGCAGTTCTCAGGCCTCATTTGAAGTTGTGAAACTGACCCACTTTGGGAGTCAAAGTGGTGGTTTTATTTTTTCATGATATATTTTCCTGTCTCAGAATTGGGCTCGAGACCTGATGCACACTTGACGAATTCTTTAGCAACTTGATTAAATTAACAACCGACCTAAAGGGTTAGCCCTCAATTTCTTACTAAAAACGCACTTTTTTACAACTACTATACACTAAAGAATGGTTAAGGAAACACTAAGTTTTGCATTAACCGTGTAAAGTTACGAATACTGGTTTTTATATTTATTATAACCATGAAACTTCAAGCTAATAAATATATGAAAAGGAACTCTCCACGACTAACAATACTTAACATCACTTTTTATCCGCTATTTCAAGCCGTCAGCAAATGTGGAATGTCAGTCGCTTCGAAACTTCTATTTATCTCAATACAGATTAAAGGATGTAAGCGTTTTAAAACGAAAGTCGAAACCTTTATTCACGACAGTTTTGATTATTAATAATTTCTGATCAAGAGTACGCTAACTATACAAATCGAACGTGAAAAGCAACCTGTATCTTAATGTACAAATCCAATGCTATATTACATTCAGTCATAAACTGTCAGTTGGGTAATTATCGCTTTCAACAATAATTTCGTCCGTAAATTTTCATAAAGTCGCTGTTCCAAGTCGTTTCTAAGAAAAACACCATTATTTTAAAGTTTTGTGAAAAATTGGATTAAATCGATAATGAATATTTTCTTCAGTTTTATAATGAACGTTCCTAACCAGAAAAACTGTAAAAGCATCTCATTAATTAGCTTTTACAACGGATGTGTATTGGTAATTGCCTAAACATTCAGTGCTGTATAATTATTCAAACGTATTAATTGACAGAGGTATCACCATGCGCTGGCACAAGGGGTTTGATTATGTTTGATAGTGCCCCAAATCCCCAAATGGTGTTTTGAAAAATCACAAAAAGAAATCATAATTGATATCGCACTGAAACGCTTAACTTTCCCGCGCATATGGGCCCGATCCCCGAATCTTTTAAACATCTATCGACGCTTCTGTCAACGAAATAAAAATATGTAGCTCTTACTTTTGGTCACATATAAAGAATAATTCTGATAAAATATTAAATGAACTAACATGTATCCATAGTGCTACTACCAGTTTTAATGAACAACCATACGCCGTGTTGTCGGCGACATATTATCAAAAAAACGTAAACTTTTCGCCACCTGCTGTTTTGTTTGCTGGGTTACAACTAAACAGGTTTTATTTTCACTTTCAGTTTACGTAAAAACAAAGTCAAGACACACTCGTCATGTCTGTCTCTTTATACAGAGTGGCCCATCAGTCCCTATCCATCCATATGTTATTATGTTATATTCAATTACGCATGTATTATAATTTTTTTCTTTTTTTGGGAGAGAAAATTGTTTGAAACTGGAAATATTAAGGAAGATCAGGAAGACTAGTTAAACGTAGAGTCATGTGTTAATGTGGAAGAGTCAATAATAAACTGGATACACAAGATATATGGATGGGTAAGGACTTACGGGCTACCCTGTATGTTCACGTGACTTTCAAGTGTTCAAAAGCCTTACTATTCAAGAATGGGCACTTAACTGTATCAGGTTTCGAAAAATGTAAACTAATAATTCAAAGACGCTTTTTTATATTTTACCCTAAAGGCACTTTCTCTAATTTAAAATCAAATTATATCCTATTAAAACTTAAATATCATGCAATATTAATCTTCAGATTGCTATTTGATAACTCATTTTCTTAACAGCTTTATGTTTCTCTGTTTCTGCCAAACACAATTGTTACGTATGATAAAAATTCTCTTGATTAAATATAACTAATTGTTTACAGAATAATTTAAAATACAACTTTTTACACTTTTATTTGTTAATTATTTTAAAGCCAAACGTTCATTAATGAAGAATTTGTTTTATATCTTGAAAGAGTTCCTTTATGATCTTAAATAGAGCTTACAATTAAAAATGATTATACAAGTACGATTGTAAATAGGTTTTCTAAGCCTTAAAAACTTATGCCATCCAAATTGTAAAAAAAAACCAAAAACCATCAGTTTGTTTAACTATTTAATAAACATTTTTGTTTCGTTTTTCGTTTTGTTGCGTTTTTTTGCGAATATTTTGATGAAACACCTGCACCGGTAAGAGATGACGTCATACATACTCCTTCGCACCTGTTTAATTACTTAAAAGCTAACTATAGATATGACATGAAATTTGATGACGAGAAACCCATTTCAATGAATAATAAATCTTAAGGCAAGTTGAACGGATACTGGAAAAAAACAAAACAGTATTACAAGTTTAACACAGTAACAGATATTCAACGTTCCGACAAGGTTTTATCTTCATCGAGGTCATTACGTTAAAAACTTGTAATAAGATTTTTTTCGTTACCCATCCACACCGTCTTCAAACTTCATAAATATTAAATTTTTTCTCATTTTTTTTATAAAGTCGAAAACTACTGTACAAAAAATTACATCATCGTATGTGAGAAACACGTGAAGAAACAAGTATGTGTTTGACTCATGTGTGCTCTGACTGTACAAACAAATTTCTCGTGTCTGTTTCTAGCGCATCTACATGGGTGAAGAATATTCAATTCTCATGTAGAAACTACATGTTTATCGTTTCGTAAGTTATTGGGCATACTGTGTAAAGATGAAGCCTAAAAAAAAAAACTTATATATGAGGCTCAAGCGCATCTTGCAACATGTGCAGTTTAACTCGAGCATCGACCCCAATAGACACCGAAAACTTCAGCAGACGTACCTCCCCCCCCTTTCAAAATTTCATTTCAGCAACCGCATGTCGGCCTCGGGATGTATCAACAAATAGACGTTTATGAACTTTATACTAATTCATTGATACTATAAGTTGAAAATCAGTATTAAAAAAAAAGTTGTTTCCCGGAATTCTTTAATAAACTTTAAAACTCGAACTTGGTTGACTGATTATTTTTGATAAAATACAATCGTCATCAGTGATGATACGTAATTAATTTATATATATATACGCTACCATACACGTGCCTATACTTTTTTCAGTATCTCACAGCTACAAAATTTCTAAGAATCAACTGTATCACGCAGTCGATGTGTTTTTATTGAAAAATTCAAATATAAATCGTTTATCGAGTTTAGTTGTTAATTTAAACAACAAAAATTCTGGACAGTAATACAGGGTGGGTGTCTTAAACACAAAGTGTCTAAGTGAGGTACGTGAAAGTAGCCTTTATTTAAGCCTAAATCTTACAGAAATTTCAGAACCTCGTTGGTTGTTCGACCCCTACTCCTTACTGTGCCCCTTCTTAACAGTTATCACAAACTTTAAAAACAAAGCATATTAATTTCTTAAGACTATAATGAGGGTGGATCTAAGCCTTTTAGTTTCCGCCTCAGTATGAATCATCTATTCAAAATGCAAATATCGTATGGGCAAGTTATTCGTTACACTGTTATATTTCGTAACATAATTCGTTATGTACTGATTTTAAAACGTGTATGGGTAGGAACAACGCTATCACACCATCAAAATTGCGCCAATACGTGTAAATAACATTCAAATACCATCAAAATGCATTATTTTACGTGAAAGTTACAATTTTCCAAGGGGGTATGTTTCCTCGTATGGCTTCATCACTCATCTCCTGTTCCCTCCAAAAATAGCACCCCTTTATATATTTTTTACTACGCTACTCAATTATGCAGGGAAGTTAGAGACGCATAATCAAATCAGGGCTAAATAATACACTCGGTGAATGTATAGTTTCAGTATGATTCTCTTATGTCTTGAATTTTTGGGCGAAAACAAAAACTGATTTATTTAAACATGCATTACGAAACAATGTATAATTTCCTAATTATACCTGTCATAGAGCACACTGAACGAGCTCAAAGAATATTTTGATTTTTCTTTTTCAACATTGTGGCTATAAAGAAGTAATCCTTTCTTTCCTTTAGCTTCTGGAATAATTATGAACGACATACGAGATCAGTTTGACCCTTTAAAATTTATGTTCTTAAGACTATAAACCATTCTTCATGCTAAACTAATGGAACCACGCAACACTTGTTCGTAAGGCATATAAAACAGTTCTTTACAGTTAACATGAAACTTAGAATGATAAACTATTACAAATGACAGCGTTATGTGCAAACTTGTTTTCAAAGGGGCAGTATAAGAAAAAATATAAAATGGTGCATTTATTAAAATATAAACAACTTAATGTACGACCACTGTGACAATGGGGCACATACTTACGTTTTTAAATATCTTTGTGACAATAAAACTTCATAATCTAAAATATTTTGTGTGTCAGTTCACCAAACGTTTACTTTAATAACAAAATCCCACTTCCTAATTTTTATATACCTTTATGATTTTTATATCACTTAAGTAATGAAATTAGGTGCATTAATGCAAAGCACTGGCTGTACAAAATAAAAAAATATTCTGTATACTGGTATATTAAGTTAGCTAAAGAAAACAAAATTGGTATTCATAAAAATTAAACACACTAGTAAACCACACTGGCTACAGAAAAAATAACACTCATGTAACTTATGAACACTAGCAGTTAGCACTAACAAAAAATGTTTCAAATTTCGTGCAAAGCTACTCGAGGGCTATCAATGCAACAAAAAATGTCTCTTCATGAAAAGTACAAGTATTAATATATATATGGACCCTCAGATTCACAATCTGATTGCTAACCCTTAGACCATTCCTGGTTATAACAAAGGAAAAATTACTATTCATGAAAATTAATTCATATAAACTTCTATGCTTTAAAATTTCTGTATATCATACTTGTACCATTGTAATGGTTAGCTATTGTTAACATTAGTCCTTTACATTTGTGAATGGATACGTTAAAGTTCTGGAAATGAGTATTAAAAGTCAAGTAATTAGCAGTTAAGAGAAGTTAAAAATTATTCTTTGTGATCTATGGATACTAAAGTTGCAGAGTAATACAATTAATGTCAAATAAAGCTATTAAATATATAACTACAAAATGTGTGGTTTAAAATCAGGCTCTAGATTCTCATATTAAAAGGCTGAGTTTCAAAGCGTGAGGGTTTTATTAATCTTTGTTCATTCAATCTCATTCACAACAGTATGAAAATGTTTTACTTTACATTACACAGTAAAAAAACTGAAGAGTTAATTAGTGATCAATGGACTTTACTACTGCTCTTATAAAAACAGTTTTATATACTTTTCAATAATATACTAATTTTAGCTTTTCTTTTTATAACAAGACTACATTTTAATCACTTGGATGCAAAACGTAATTTCCCTCTATACTGTAATAAAACTGATGAAATACGAAGTGAAGCTTCATTTCTTTATATTCTACAAAGTGGAGAAACATAAATAATAAGTATCTGTAAGTTCAAGATTTAATGATAGAAGAACTGTTCTAGTTTGTCTGCCAAAAAGGATTGGACAGATTTTTAATACAGTCAGTATTTCATCAAATCTGATCTTTCATATATAGCAAGCATCACACAAAACCCATATAGAAGCTTCTTACCTTGTTACATTTAAATACCACAAACACACACATGTACACAAAGACCACATACTAAACACTCAACTTCTATATTTCCTTCACACACTGTAATTTTCCATACAAATAGAAATCATTATCACAGCTCAATACATTTATTAATTTGAATGTTTCATTATCTACCTGGGGATGTTAATAACAGGAAATAAATATATGACAAGTTGAACAAAGGAAACTGTTTCCACCAGAGGTGGAATGGAAACAGGAAATTGTGTACACAATGAAAATAATCAGGAATCCAATATTCTGAATACACATGTATGTAGAGTTTATGAAATCTAAGCATCAGTAAGTTATCCTAATCATAAAATAGTTGGATTTGCTACTAATTTACGGAAATGATTCTATAGGTCTGTTATATAAAACATTTTACACCTTTCAGTTACATCTGTATTTATCAGCACCAAAGGAAGAAAGTCCTGCTTTTAATGTTAAAACTCCTATTTACACTTAAGCATTGCTTTTGTCATATAAGTTTTCTCCCTCTTGTTTTCAGTTTGTGTCATAACAGTCTTTGACCTTGCATACTTTATGCTGCTTTCATTTTAATATGTAAAAATTTTACAGTAAGCAAGATGGTCAACAATGGTAATAATCTTACAGTTAACAGCAATGACAGCCTCTGGAATCTGAAACATATTATTTTAATTTTACTCAGAACACAGAAATAATCGAAGGAGACATTTGTGTGTTAAAACAGTAATGTATCATACATGTGTATGGTTTTTTAATGGACACATTGATTCCATGGATTTTTAACTATAAATTTTAATATAAAAAATATACTGTAATAAATATTTATAAATCTCCATACTTTTACAGTTTAGAACAATGAAAGTTGTAATAAATAACCCTTATTGCCTTTAATTAACTATTGGTCAAACAAAGTACCAGCTAATAAATTTACATGAAATGGTGCTCTGGGCAAAAGTCCATACCAAGATAAAAAAAAAAACAACTTTATATTCATAATATCTTATAAATCTAAAAGGAACTCACACATGAGACAAGCTTTTATATGAAAGAAAACTTAAAACAAGAAAACCAAAGGAACAGGGCTGGCAAGAATGAAAAAACAAACTCACGTCACCTAAAACACATCTTGTTAGTTTCATCAGTTAGTTGAAAAGTAAAACCTACTGTTATCAAACATGTAACAAAATTTTAATGGAAAAAACCAATTAATTCTTAATGTAGATAGTTTAAAGCTCTTTCCTTTTTCCAGGTGGAACACCTGACACAGGTAGGTGAATTTGTATGGTAACACATGTACATACGTTTCTCACTTTTATATTCAACAGTTCACTGTTTTAATGATTCCTATTTCTTGGATGGGCAATACAAAAATAATGATTCGCCAATACTTGTAGTTCATATGTCATTTTTTGACAAAACAAGAATAATTACTATATAGCAGAAACAGCTTGAGAAAAACTTGTAAATGTTTAGGAAACCTTAATTACCAATTTGGTAAACTTTCTATTTTTATCTAGCAAAACATGTTTTAATAATAATATTTAATTGATCAAACATTAAATATACTACCTGTGGTATGCAATGTCATTTACAAAACTGATATTTTAGTAAAAATGCAAACACATGTGATATGTATAATTAAACAAGTACATGTACACAGTTAAAGCAACTGTTACCAACCAACATACTTGCTCAATAATAGAAATTGTGAACACTATCGTGTATCAAAATCCTTACAAAAGGCAAAAGCAAGTGGAAATTTCTTGGATTCAGTTTTAGCAAATTCTCAAAGATCTCTAACATTTACCAAGAAGGAAATTGTATATACAGTACAAATTATATTGTAGCTTTACACAGTGTACAAAAACATAATCAATTACATAAATATTAGTGATTAGTAAAATGCCTTGTTAGGTTTGTCAAAACACCTGAAATGTAACAAAATGATCAAATTTTAAGATATACACATTTTATGAAAGATACTTATTTAAAGAAACATTTGTTTTCACGATGCCAGTTAAAGTCACATATAGAAAAAATGAAAGTGCTCTGATGACAGAGGTAATTATTACCTATTCTATTCAAATGTTTGTTAACTTTATAAAACAGTACAATATTTTACACATTAAGTGAAACACTCGTAAATTATGTCATGATTCAGAAAATCTTAAGTTTATTATAAAACAATTCCTATAAGACTAATTAAATTGTTTGTGCATTTTATAAATGCTAACAATGTCAAAGACATAAAAACATTTTGCTGCTGTGAATATTCCTCCCCCACACTGCTGATTATTTACCAATATTACAAATATTAAATATATAATACGTTTTTGTTATTAATGTCTGATTAATTTTAAATGTTCTTATACAAAATAACCAAACCTTAAAAGATTCTATCAAGGAACTTATCACAATTAAAAATATATTTTTTGTCTTCTTGAGCATTATTTATGAAATATTTGAATATTTACAAAAAAAAAATCACAGCTTTGTATAGTTACTCATTTGTAGAGGCTGTATTGTAATAAACATTTGCACAGCCTCAACAAGCCTTCTAGATTTTGTAATGTTTAGATGCACTGTTTCTGTCCTGTAAAATTCTGTAAAAATAAATTTATAATAAAAGATATTATTTAGTTTACTAACCACTTCAAGAAGTTTCCACTTTTAATCATTTATTGTTATTTTGGTAAACTTTGTTTCATCTAACTTCAAAAGAAAAAAAAAGTCAGTTTCTTTAAGATATAAATAAATATGTTATATTTAATCCATACTTAAAACTGTTGGTAGTTGGTGAGACTCCATTACTACAGAATTGAGGAAAAACAGAAACAGTTGTATGTTTCACAATAAGACTGAACCTGACAATGAATTTACCAGTGAAACCATGGTCGCTAATAAATGAAGTTTCATGAAATGTATAACAATTTTTTCCTCAATTCTGAGATAAGTAATATTATCTAATAAAGTAAAATACTGACATAACCTGATATTTTCAATGTAGATGAAACTGCCAAGTCTATTTAATAAATCAAGAACAGTAACCTGTACAAGTGTTGATCAAATGAACATTTTTGCAGGCTTTTGAGGCCACTTTACCTTGCTTTTGAATTTTATAAACACAACCCTAAGATATAATACAAATTAAAAAATCCATTTCAATACAGCTGTTGTAGGTAAAGATGAATCATTTGTTACATGTAGAAATAATTATCTTTGTTTAAAAATCTGAATATTTTGTGCTAACTAAACTCCTAATTAAATCTACAGACAAACCAAATGTTAACTATATGTCACCGGCTGCTAGAATAATTTAAAACCATAATGATCGGAAACACAAAGTTCAAAAAGTTGATTCAGTCATAACTTTGATTAATCGACTATTTTATGTGGCACTAAGTGATGTAATTACTCCTTACAGGTAATAGATTATATAAATTAAATTACCCAGTTAATCAGTCCATCAATCTAGCTAAATGTTGTCCAAATTGTCAGCGTATTTCTTCCTTCAATCCCTGTTGCACACCCACCATGGAAATGAGTTAAAATTTAGAGTCCAAAATAACATTTTGGTACATTCTCAATTCCCCCTCTTAAACTTCGGTAAAGTGTTCACCGCCACTATTGCCAACAAAAACTCATTCCCTAAGACACTCACCCTATTTAAAAAATAAGAATTATCTTAACTGGAATCTCACCTGTTTCTTTCATGTCTTAATACATCATACCACACACTAAAAAAAAATACAAAATATGGATTTATTCTATCTATCCCTTAGAATAATCTTAAAAATTTCAATAAGATTCACCTCTTAACCTTATTTTCTCAGAAATAATTATGATGTCTTCACCAGTTCTTATCAAATAGCCCTTCCATACTTGAAATCAATGTAGTAGCCCTCTCGAGCCCTTCCCAATAAGTTAGTCTTTTCTTAGAAAAGTAGACTAAAACTCCACACGGAACGACTACTGAGGCATAACTAGCAGTATGTGCACAGAAATAATTACTTCTTTTGACTTGTAATCTATAAATACCCCATAGCATACATTATCCATATTATTAATAAATATTCATTACAATTATGACTTCAGCTAATAGGGGTGGACCATTAACTCAATTACTCAATATAATAAATTTCCAATAGCATCAGTTACCTCAGTAAGTTACATAATATCATAATAATTATGATTAAATTGATTAATGTGAAGAAAATAATAAACTATTCAAATTTACATTTTCCGTAAGGCTTACTACAACTGTATAAATAATCAAAACAGTATCATTATGATTTTTTATTGTATTAACTAAAGTTTCCCTCACCAATGAACAAGCCCATCATCATAATGGTTCCTCCTTTAATTAAAAGTCCTGAGTTCAATCCCCATTGCCACAAAACATAGTCCCCTTTCAGCAATGAGAACATATTTGTTTTTGTTTTTTAATTAGAGCAATGTTACTATGCACAAAACATAGTCCCCTTTCAGCAATGAGAACATATTTGTTTTTGGTTTTTAATTAGAGCAATGTTACTATGCACATATTACCAACTATTAGGCTACTCTTTTACCATCATATAGTGGGATTAAACAGAACATTACATGACCCTAAAAGCTAAAAGAGCAAAAACGTTTGGTATCACTGGATATCAAATCCACAACCCTCAAATCCTGAGGCAACAACCAGTCCATACTGGTCCTGGAGCATTATAACATAGCAGTTAATTCTATTCACTGATAAAAAGTTGACCAAGAATTATTAGTGTGTGCTACCAGCCAGTTTCAGTTCAGTATTAGAGAAGTGATAATGAATTCTTTTCATTGATAAGAGTTACCCAAGTGTCATCAGTGTGTGCTACCAGCCAGTTTCAGTTCAGTGTTACAAAAGTGACAGTCAATTATATTCTTGGATATTTGGTTGGTTTGGCAGTTTATGATACAAAGTAACTAAGTTATCTATGCCAAACATCTGGTAAAAAGTTAAAATTAAAATTATTAAAATTCATAAAAAGGAATCAAAGTAAAACAAAACAAAGTTTAATTTTTAAATTAAAAACTTAAATAACATTAAATACAATTTTTATATCTAGTTTACAGCAGTGAGAAAAAACTACAGAAATAAAAGTTTTAAAGGGCTTTCTGTAGCCTAGTTTTAACTATGATAACTCACCAGGATGACAAATGGGTAAGTTCAAACATTAGCATTAGTCACCTGAAGTTGGCCTTTCCAATCTTGGTTTCAAGTTATTTAACATCACGGCCATTTTCAGAAAGTAAAGTAATACAAGTTTTAAAAGACTTTCTGTAGCATAATTTTAATTATTATAACTTTCCAAGATGACTAATGGATAAGTTCAAACATCGGTGTTAGTCACCTGAAGTTAGCCTTTCCAGTCCTGGTTATTTGACATTACGGCCATTTTCTAATTTCATATTGAACTAGTTGTATTTCAATTCTTAAAAAGGAATCATATTAAAAGAAAGAAATAATATATTAATCAAAAACTTAAATAGTGTTAAAAATGTCAATAGTCTTTAAAAAAGCTAAAAACATTTGTAAGGTGAACAGTGTCACCATCACCAATGACACTGGCCAACGTGATAGATAAACCTTGGGACAAAACATGTCTAAAGTGGTGCTGTCACTAAGATTCGTAACAATAGCAAGACAGTAAAATGTGGCTTATTGTGACCTGAGTGTTACACAGACAACACATTGGTGCATCAGTCCCAGATAAAAGAAAACGAGTTAAAACACTGTGACCAATATGTAGTCGAGTTAGACAACTTCCTCTTTCCAATCCTTACAGATGCAAGATGGCCAAAATCCAATAGAGGGTTTGGAAAAGCTCGTTTTTACGTTGCTCACTCCAAGTCCACTGCCAATTGGCACGGAGCCTAGCCTTGAATACAGGACCTTGTGCCATGTATGGAACAGACATGGCAGTGATAGTGTCAAAGTAGACTGATTTAGCTGCAGTGTCAGCAAGCTTGTTCCTGCAAATACCAATATGGCCTGGTATCCAGAAAATCTGAATAGAAATAGATCTTAAAGAGAAATGGGCCAGTCAGTTATGAATATCAGTGAGAACAGAATGAAAACTGATGTAAAGCAATTCCAGGGCTAGTAGAGAACTAAGCAGGTCAGTTTAAATAATGAAAGGTCATTTTTGGGGATTGTAATAAGCCATGGTGGAATGGGCTGACCAGTGGATGCAGCAATGTTACCTAAGGGCAGACCCAATTTATCCAACTGCACCTGGATATGAAGGCCAAAAGAAACAATGGCAGATAGTCTGTTCTGAAAAAGTATGGCCCACCAAAGAAGGAAAACACAACCCCAGGTGGAATGCTGTGGTAAGGATCAAAGTTTCGAAACATACAGTAAAGACGGTTGCAAACGACAAAAGTGTAGAGGAGGTTCATGAGACTCTGTGTACAAGTTCTAGACTGGAGAAGTGTGAAAAGCCCTGGTGCAGAGTTGAAGTCCCTGATGATGAATGGGGTCCACCATCTTCAAAGCCAAGGTCCTGGCATTGCCATAGACCAGTAACCCATAGTCTAGTTTTGATCAAATAAGAGCAAGATATATCTTTAGCGTAGAATATCGATCTTTTCCCCAAGTGGTAGAAGAGAGGACATGGAGGATGTTTCCTGCTCTTGTACACTTGACTCATAGCTGCTTGGTGTGTGGTATAAAGGTCACCTTACAGTCAAAGATAAGCCCCAAGAACTTTGTCTCAGGGACCACAGGTAGCACAACTTTACTGACACAGAGTTCAGGATTGGGGTGAATACCCTATTGGTGGCAAAAGTGCATGAAACTGGTTTTAGAGAGAGAAAAGTTTAAACCAGTTGCTGTGGTCCACTTCAGTAAAAGATTGAGGGCAGTCTGTAGCTGCCACTCAATATACCTCATGTTCAATCACTGGCATGAGATGTGAAAGTCGTCAACAAAGAGCCCATTTGTAACAGTAAGAGGGAGTTGTTCAGTGATGGCATAAATCTTTATACTGAAAAAGTGATACTCAAAACACAGCTCTGAGGGAAAGTGTCAAACACACACAAACTTGGAATTGCCTGTCCATGAAAAAAAATTTTAATAAAAATGGGCAAATGATCATGTAAACCACACAAGTGGAGATCTCGCAAAATGCCATACCTCCATATAGTATCATAAGCCTTTCAAGGTCAAAGAATATTGATACAAGATGTTGTTGTTTGAGAAAGACTTCTCCAATTGATATTTCAAGTCGAACCAGGTGGTCCATGGTGGAGTGCTGTCATCAGAACCCACACGGAATGGGTGAGAGGAGATTGTTTAATTTGAGGAACCAAACAAGACTAGCATTAACCATCCTCTCAAAGGTCTTAAGAGACAGCTCATCAAAGAACTGGATGGTAGTTTGAAGGAATCTTGGGACCCTTCCCAAGCTTAGAGAAAGGTAGGACAATAGCCCAGTGCCAAGCATCAGGAGAAATATTCTCCTGCCAGATCCAATTTAAAACAATTGGAAGAATATCAACAGAAGCAGGAGATAGATGGCACAGCATCTCGTAGTGTATATCATCAGGTCTGACCAATGTACTGCCAGACTGATAAAGGGACAGTTTGAGTAAAGGGAAGAATACAGTTACAGAGATAATCAGCTCAAAAGAAAAGATGTGATCACTCTTCCCGAGTCTTGATGGCTGAAAAGGTGGAAGATGAAGCTGAAATGCAAGATACCCGGTAAAAGCTTTCTGGCAATGCTCCAGGTATCAGCTACTTCCTGGCCATCAGAGAACAAGATTGATAGGGGAAAAAAATTATATTGACCATTGACCTTTCAAATTTTGTCGCATATGACTTTGGAACTGGTGGCAGAATAGATGCTGGTTGTGAACTTAATCTAAGATTCCTTCTGGCTTTGACATCTTACCTGCGGAGCATGTGCAGATGCCTGCTGGAAAGCGATGCTGTTCAAAAGTGTGGGATATCTATGAAAAGTATCCCATGCCTGTTTTTAAACCTTTCATGCCATGTGGCAGACAGCATTCCACCATGAATGAGGATATTGTGGAAAAAAGTTGAGGTTTTAGGAATATATTGAGCAGCTGCTTGTATAATACAGTCAGTCACTGCTGCCACTCAGTCATCTGTTGATGGCTTACAGATGATGGCAGGATCACTTCTGCAAGAGCAGTGAAAGAGGGCCAGTTCGCTTGATCCAGCTTCCATTGGAACATGCAGGTAGGGTGGTATCAACCATGGCCAGTCTCTCTCAAAATTATAGGAAAATGAACACTGCCTCATGGGTCTTTGTCAACCCACCATGAAAAGTGAGAGAATAGTGAAGGGGAGCAAAATGAGAGATTAATAACAGTAAATAACTGACTAGGTGCAGGAAAATAAATACAAGAACCTCTACTGTTAAGAAAAAGATTGTGATCTGAGAGCATATGCTCTACAGAGCAACCACTCCCATCAATATTTGTACCTCTCCAAGGGGGATTATGTTCATTAAAGTCCCCCAGGATTAAAAAGGGAGATACTAACTGTTCGACAAGAGTATCAAGGTCTAATTGATCATAGGTCTCTTCAGGAGATAGGTAGAGAGAACAAACAGTGAAGGTTCGACTCAAGGAAACATGGATGGCTACAGCCTCCAAAGGTGAGTTGAGTGGCAAAGATAGGGTAAGCACATGCTGATCAATAAACAGTGCCACCCCTCCATGCACTTGTCCATCACACAACCTGTCATTTCTGTACAAAGAAAACTGCCAAAAGGTTATTGTATCATCAGGTTTCAAAAATGTTTCCTGTAAGGAAAGACATACAGGATGGTAGGAAGCAATCAGTGCTCTGATGTCACCCAGATCAGAATGTAAACCTCGACAGTTCCATTGTATCAAAGTGGCCATTTTTTATTTATGTGTAGGCAAATTAGGTGGACAGCCCTTATGTTTTCAACCATGGTTTTTTTCTTTATTCAAGAGATGTCTGTGGACCTCCATGGATCCTGCCCTGGGTCGACTGGGCAGGTCTTTGTTGTTGAAAGTGAATTCCAGCAACTGAGGACATGAACGAATGATCGAATTGCATTTTGGGGTAGGAGAAGATGTACCTGAGGAAATGCCAATACCCAGAACCATAGAAAGTGGATCTTGAGGTTTGCTGGAATGAATATTAGGGACAGAGATGGGTGTTCACATTAATTCATCAACTTTTTAAACATAGAGGTCAAAAGGCTTTTCATATGTATTAAGAATTATTCTTTTAGAGACAAGAAGAAATCTGTCTGTACTCCCATAGCAGTAGTGGAATGAAGTGCAGCAGCATATGTCCAAGATGAAGTGATGGACAGTAACTTTCTAGTCTCAGTGTAAGTAATGTTTTGAGTTATTTACAAATGCAGCACCTCTTTTTCTTCCAACTACTTACGGCAAGAACAAAAGTAGGATGGGTGAGAGCCATTGAAATTAATAACAATGAGGGCATGTTTCACACTCATAGGTATCATGGTCCTCGTCACTGCAATAAGCACATGTCAAGGAACCACAGCATGACGTCTTCAAGTGAATATACTGCTGACATTGGATACATTGAGAGAGTATGGAATATATGGGCATACCTTGCAATTAAGATAACCTGCCTTGATGGTGGCAGATAGACACAGTGATGTAAATCTTAAAATGAGAACACTGGTTAGCATCATAATTCCATTTTTGCAAGTGGAGATGTGCCCCACTGCAAAAACTCCTTGGGTGGAGAAACCAGTGAGAATCTCTGAGTTGGGGATGTTCTTCAAATCCCTCTCAATAGTAACTCCTCATGAAGAATTCAAAGTAGCATGAGATGTAATTGCAATGGATATATCCCCAATTGTCTTTGGATTTAAGGGGAGTTCATTGTGTTTAGATGTGGATTTTTCCACCAATATGTAACCTGAGCAAAGCTTTGTGACTGACTTTCGAGATTCAGCAAGTCCCTCTAGTCACTTCTGAACAAAAAAGGGAGACATTTGCCCTGAAGGTTTGTCTGAAAGAGAATGTAATACAAGAAAATGAGAAAATCTTGAAGATACTGAGCAGCAATCTTCAAGACATGGTCATTTACCTATGGACTGTTTTTTCACTATTTTATTTAAGTTTTTTTTGGGAAATCCATAATAAAGAAAGAATGTTTTGGTGCCCACTGACCCCACCCACCATCCTACAAGAGGATGCACAACAATGCCAAACAAGGAAGATGCAGCAATGCCAAGAACAGAGAAGAATGATAGAGTTACCCAAGAATCATCAGTGTGTGCTGCTAGCCAGCTTCAGTTCAGTATTAGAGAAGTGATAGTGAATTCTATTCATAGATGAAAAGTTACCCAAGAGTTAGCAGTGCATACCATCAGCCAGTTGCAGTTTAGCATTATGGAACAGCAGCAGTGAAGTCCTAGTAGCTTTTCCATAACTCAAACAAATTTCAGAAACTAAAACCACTCAACACAATAACTAGTGCTACTTCCACTGGCATGACATGTACAACACTAAACACTTGTACACAAATGTGACAGTGGGATACATAAGTAGCTACCAATATTTGTTGTTCATGTTTCCCATTTTCTACACTAAGTTATAGTGTAGCTTTAACTTAATATGTTACTTCCTTATTACAAGGGTTAAAACTTAATACAAGGTACCCACTTCTTAGAAAACAAAGTCTGAGATGGATTAACTTGGTAAGAAAAAATGTTGTTATAAATGTACAATGTTTCAACAAAATCTTATGTCAAAATGTCATACACTTAGAATAAAGTTTTTTTCATTACACAGTTAAGCTATCTCAAAGCTTTTATCCATTAGGGCATAAATGGAACAAGCATTATTTAAAGTAAAATGGCTTTTGGCTTTAATAAAAGAAAATGTCTTGTAAACTTAATGTTCCACTTATTTCCTTAAAGGAAATGTTGATTGTACTGTGCTTGTCAAAAATTATGAAACATAGAATAATAAGTCTTGAAATATGTAATACTTTAAACTGTTAACCTATTCACATTAACTGGACTCTTCTTTAATTTCAATGAAAACTAGCAAGATAAAAACACTGTAAAGAATAAATAAGTTTGATTATACAAGATGATTGGAAGTTCACTAATATTACTCTTCAAGAAAGGAAATAAAAAATTGTCATTATAACTAACTATACACGTGTTATATTTACACCAGTTGTTGAAAATCTGATAAAACATACTTTGTAAAGTCACTTACTAAATACCATGTTTTTTGTACAATAATCAACATGGTTTCACTTGGTGGAAAAATTTGTCCTATCAATCTATTGATATTTTATGAAGAGATTACTACATACAATAGATTTATTTGTTTGTTTTTTCAGAAGGTATCTAACAAGTTGCCAATAAAAGGGGTTGTTAAATATATATATGGAGTATAAATCTGCTCATTAGATAACAAAATCACTGGATGTATATATGTAAAAATGGCTTATTTGGGTTAAGAAAATTTTCTCAACCCAAACGAGCCATTTTCACACACTTATTTTTCTCTACAAGTGGGTTTCTTGTCATCGCTGATTGAAATCACTGGATGACCAAATTCAGAAGGTTGTTATAAATAGAGTTCAGTCAAACTGGATTAATGTTGCAAGTGGTGTACCTCAGGGTTCAGTCTTAAAACCTTCAAACTTTTTTATTTGCATCAATAAGATAGATGAAGGAATGGTTAGTAAATCAGTTAAAACCTTGGGCACTTCTGACTGTAAGAAAAATGCTGTTGTTTCACAAAAGGATTAAGATCCTTTGACAAGTTGGACGAATAAATGATAAATGGCTTTTAATTATAATAAATGTAAGTTAACATATGCAGGTTATCACAATTTAAATTATGTGTATACTTTTCAGAAGAATAACCTTAACAAAGTTATGTAAAAAAAAGAATTTGATGTTCTAGTTGATAAGTATCTCAGATCATTCAAGAAGTTTGCTGTTAAACCACCCGAGCCGTTGCTTGTGGTAAGACAAGTAGGTTGTATCTAGAGAAATAATGAGTACAAACCTAAAGTGGTTATAAATTCACTGTGTAGGTCACCTGTTCGACCACATTTAGAATACTGGGTTCCTGATCTTAAAATGGATAATAATTTGTTGTACAGGTTTAAGAGAAAGATGACTAGGATGATACTTGGGACAGATTGATTGTCATACAAGCATATGTTATGAAATTCATCAACATAAGGCATTTCTATATGGATAATTGAAACTTCTTTTTGAATTGGCTTAAAAATTAATTCTGCATAGAAAGAATTAATCACTTGATTTATTACCTCCACAACATTCAAAGGCAACCCATTCCAAAAAACAACCATGTTTTTAGAAAAATACAACTGTATTAGCTAAAGATGTGTCCCATATTCCTACTATTCTTGCCATTAAGTATAAAAAATTATAATGCATCAGTACTATCAATTCCCTTTACAATGTTGAAGTCCTCAACTAGAGCCCCATAACTCTTCTTTTTCTAAAATAAAACAATTTCAGAGATCTTAATCTTTTCATATATGACAACCCCTCCATCCCAGGCACTGCTCCCCCTGTCCAACAATTCACTGTCCTTCCTAAGGCAAGGAATCCAAGACATAACACAATGTTATGTTTAATAAGCACTATGTTACTTCAAGTTGATAAGTAGTGATAAAAAAAAGCCACAATTATTTATGGCAGCTCATTCTCAGAAGATTGTGACCACTAATCAGCTTTGTTAAAACATGAAAACATATATACAAGTATGCACTAAAAGGCTATATAAACTGTATAAAAGTAATATACCTAACATAAAAACAACATTGTGACAAGTCACACTCAAGAATTCACAAATAACTATGATTTTTATTTGCAGCTTTATCAGTCATTTTATACTGTTGAATAGTTATTATCTCAATAACTATTCATTTAAACATCAAAGTGAGTGTGGTCTAGGAGATTTGACTTTTGGTTCCCTTTTTATAATAATGTTTACAAATCTTCAAATTCCATTGAAGACTGATAAATGTCTGGGGACAACAGAATTTAATGAAGAAACTATTAAATGTATTTTCCATAATTTCCTCAGCAACTTTATAATGATCTCACCATAGAGATAAAAACAATATCTTTCCTCTACTGTAGAAAGATGCAACAAATGTTTAAAATCCAATAAAACATTGTTTAACATTTACAGATCAATAGCACACACTATACGTCTTCTTATGTGTACAAATTTCACTTTATCTTAGTTGTTGTTTTAACTTTCATTTACACAGTTTCTTTTTAAATGTCATAATCATAGAAACAGAATCATGCTCCAATTTGAAGAAAAAAGCATAAAGAAAGAAACTAAAACTGACTGAATTCTCATCACCAGGGGTAGAGTTCTCAGGGTACACATTTTTTAATGTGGTGCTGGTACTTATTTGAGTTGCTTTGTAGTTTTTTATGTTTAATTTTTTTTCTCTTTCAAAAACAGGTCCACTTCACCCAGCCAATTACCTCTACTTTTTTTCTGAGAATTTCTCCCCTGCTCATAGCAGTGTTTAAGTTAATTTTTTGAAGACTTCTTTCTCACATCATCAAATACTAAATGGTCTGCCTTACCTTTGCATTCCAAAGATTTTAGAAAAAAGATTAAGGTCTAAGTATATGCTATGTTTTAAAGTTGAATCATAAGACTACACTATAGTGGATACACTAATAGAACATACAATTTATTTGTGCTTCTACTGGTTTACAGCCACAGCCAAATTAATTCTGATGGATTTGAGAATCAAAATCTTATGGGAAATGTATATGTATATTTAGTTTCTCATTTAAACAGTGATCCAGTGTCAAACTGGAACTTTTTACACCATGTAATGGTATGTTCTTTTGATTTACATGTTACATTTAAATACTAAATATATGTTTGACAAAAACAAGAAATAAGCAAGATGCTTCCTTACATACTTTTATACTTTGTGAATAAAATAAAAGATGAACGCTGTTTTTCAATTGGAGATGTTATTGTATTTTAATGAGATTCCCTTTGACAGCAAAAGCCACGTTTTAAGTTAAATTACAGTTATTCTACCTAGTCACTGCTTTAATAAAAGATCAGTGGTATAGGAAAGAGTTGCAAAACTAGAGATACTTGGCTAGACATGTATATAATATAGGAATATACAGTTGCTATACAAGTCAAATATGTATAAGTGGGGACGTTGTCACCCGCAGTTCCGACGCCCCTGAAGATGATGCCATTTTGATAGTAATACACCGTCATTAGCCGTGTTACGCGATACTTTTGTGTTAATATATTGTAAATAAATTAACAACTTAAATATTTTTACTAAACCTACACTCCCCTAAATTTGGAATCCTGGGCTTCAAGCTCCTGTGTTAACCCGTCGCTGCCTGCAGTAAAGTACAAACTTATAATAGTTCTGTTAAACTGACACTAATAGTACGAGTAGTAAGTAAATACCTCTGACAGTTCTGCGACCGATAAAAATAAATTACTAAATCTAAGTGTAAATTTCATACTTACTTGCTTTGTCGTGATCGAAACCAACTATAACAAAATAGTCGGCCAGACGTGACATGCTTCTGACTACACAAATGTGATTTTTTTAGTGGTATTCAATTTACGTAACATTTTACTCTCCATTTGATCTATCCACCATGAAACCTACTGCAGCCAGAGGCAGTAACACATTTTCATCGACACTAGAGGTCACTATCATAAAATGAGAGAAAAAGAGGATCCAAAGAGCGAGAACCTTGCCGTATTTAGTTTAACACATAAAAATATTTGTTACAAGTTTCATAGGTTGCATAAGGTGAGAGTTAAAGACGGTGCGTAGTAGTCAGAAAATGTAACTTTATCCCAATAATATAATAAAATCAACTTGAAAGTGTTACAGTTAAAAGAAAATAATTTGAGATTAAAAATGTTATTAATATAAATTTGGTTTCATATTTCACGTTTTAAAAATAAGCGAACAATATTTTATGTAAAAAAAAATCCAAAACATATCTAACAGCCATACGCCGCCTAGTGATTAACTCCAGGGTTTCACGTCTAAGATTTGAGCCACGAAATGTCTCTGAGTGTGCTTTGCACTTTCGTCTTTCGAAGCGACATTATAACCATGACAGTCAAATCAACTTTTCGGTTTTGAACTGCCGTGCAAGTAACAAGTGATGTAAACTGATAGCTTTTCATGTGATCAGAAGCCTTAAATTAGGGCGTCTGTTGTATAAAGTAATTGTGTGGTGATATATTTGTTCACAATATTTATATTTTATTATAATTATTTGCCATTTCAAGCTCTGCTGATGAGCCTTTAATAGGCAAAACTGCAGTTTACAGCAAAGAATACGGCCAATCAAAGAACACATTAGGTCTTTATCTCACAGATTCTTCTTTCAATTTTACCTTTGGTGAGCTAAAAAAGAAATCTGTAACACATATATGCACGTGCGTGTGCGTGTAATCATTAAATACAAGTTTGTTTGTTTTTTCTGCAATCGTGAACAAATGCTCGTACTTCATCTCAATTTACGAGGACTCAACCCCCAAGACTCCACAAGAAGGGCAAGCCCAGACGTTCTGTGTAGATGCTAATTATTTTATTACGATACCTGCTTTTCACGTACAGAAACTGAAGTTTGACTTTGCCGCACCTTAAGGCCGTTGTTAAGGAGTCAGTAAAGTCTCGCTATTTGGTCAGACAAGAGTAGTCCAAGAGCTGCTATTATCTAGCTACCTTTTTCTACTTCATCAGTTCATATCTGGGGATTGAAGGGAGCGTAGATACTCTTGAGTAGCTTAGCGCGAAAACCGGAAACAAATTTGTTTAATTACAGCATGTTTATAATTCCTTTGGACACATTTTAACATGATTGTGGAAAGTCTCAATTTGCTATGCGTTTAGTAATTCACGAATTGTACATAGCAGCGTCAGAAAAAAAAGAATTCAACGCAATAACATTTAGTTATTCACATACCCTTCATGGCCAGGTGGTTAAGGCATTCGACTCGTAATTTGAGTGCCGTGGGTTCGAATCCCCGTCGCACCAAAACATGCTCGTCCTTTCAGCCGTGGTGGCGTTATAATGTGACGGTCAATCCCACTATTTGTTGGTGAAAGAGTAGTCCAAGAGTTGGCGGTGGTTGGTGATGATTAACTGCTTTCCCTTTAGCCTTACGCTGCTAAATTAAGGACGGCTAGCGCAGATAGCCTTCGTGTGGCTTTGCGCGAGATTAAAAAACAAGCAAACAATCTTCTAAATGTAATTCAGGAAGACGCGTTTAAAATTTTATATTCTATTCTTTTCAATATGAAATTGAGCAGCAGCAGCAAGATTTCGGTAAAAATACACATGCGGTGCGCGTGCTGTGAAGTGATTGGTTGTTCAGTGCAATACACGCACAGTATGTATGATTTTAAAAATATACCTGCCCGTGTAGCTTGTTAAACTTGTAAATAAGTTTTTGTAAAAGATACTAAACTATTTTATTCAGTGGAAAAAGTGCAATTAGCGTTTACATTTTTAGTATGTCACAAAACATTCCTAGTTATTGCCTCAAAAGAACTGTTACCTCCTCTGATACAGATTTTAATAACTGTTTGTTTGTTTTTGTCATTTTAAGTCAGATCCTATAGTTAAAACATTAGAACGCACATTATTCAGGCTTAGCGATTGTGGATAAAATCGAGTTGGAAAGTTTTTTGTTAACAGTTATAGATGGATTATTGTGTGCTACACCCCAGTGACACAGCGACATATCTGCTCACTCCATCCTCTAGAAACCAGTGGTGGGCAGGGCACAGATAGCCCATTGTACTCCCCAATTTAACATACACTCATAATTCACAATACGCAGACGACATTGTTATCTGGAGTACCTCCAGAAACCCAGTAATGGCCGTGTCTCGCGTTCAAGAATCACTTAACAACGTCTCGAACTGGAGTAACAATTGGGGAGTAGTTTTAAATCCAACCAAAACTCACCTTTAACAGGAAACTAAACAGACAGAGAAAAACTCTGGAAAAAGTAAAATTATCACTCGGAAATAACTTGGGCAAACATATCACCTTCCTTGGTATCACTTTCGACACAAGACTGACATGGAAAAAACATTAACAGCATACACTCATCAATTAGAAAACGCATTTCACAATTAATGACTCTAACCAGCAAACACTCAAAATACTCACCAAAAACCATTATTCAAATATATAAGGCTTACATTCGTCCGTTAATAGAGTATGGATGTCAAGTCACATATATGTCAAATAACACACTCCAAAAAATCCAAGTTCAACAAAACAAAATACTAAGATCTGCATTCAGACTACCATCATTCACTCCCGTAAATTATATACATCAAATCAGTAACTTACAAACACTAAAAAATAGACTAACAGAAATGTCACACAAATATTATTTAAAAGCAGAACACAGAAACAAACTAACTGCATCACTCTGTAAATTAACCAGTGTACCAATCAAATTTATTTCACCATACAACATATTTCAGAAATTACACAACAAAGTACATAAAGGGCAAACCTCACGCAAATATTATGTATTTTCATTTTCATGTCTCAGGCACAGGGAAGGTAAATCTTTCGGCGCCTGTCCTGTGAAAGTGGGTTTTTCTCGGGGCACTCCCGTTTCCCCCCACAGCAAAATCTTAGGCATTGGATCTTTAGATCCCAGCCAAGGCAACTTTATTGCCATGCCCTGAATCGGGTCGTTTATGTTTATATTTACTGTGACATCTGCCTTTCGGGACGAGTTCTGGCTGTTTCCTCCGGTCCTACCTTTGCCTCGCTCATGAATATTAATTATGACCAACTTCACTCCTTCACCCAAAAAGAGTCAAAATAAAAGAAAAACAAAAAAACCCAGTTAAATTCAATAACCTTCCACGAAATGGGACGAAGAGGAACCATAACATTCCTGAGCACTCCATTTCGAGAGAGAATTCTGATTTATCTCTCTCTAAACTAAACCCCTGCCACGTTAGTTTGCGTTTTGCGTTTATGTATAAGGGTCCGGCATGGGCAAGTGTGTTAAGGCGTTCGACTTGTAATCCGATGGTCGCTGGTTCGAATCCCGGTCGCTCCAAACATGCTCGCCCTTTCAGCCGTGGGGGCGTTATAACGTGAGAGTCAATCCTACTATTCGTTGGTAAAAGAGTGGCCCAAGAGTTGGCGGTGAGTGGTGATGACTAGCTGACTTCTCTCTAGTCTTACACTGCTAAATTAGGGACGGCTAGTACAGATAGCCCTCGAGTAGCTTTGCGATTAAATTCTATGACTCCGCTGCTTTGTTGTTGTTGTTGTTTTGCTAAAGTATTAAAAATGTTGTTATCGGCATATCCTGGCCGCGTGTTAAAATATCGAAAAAGAGGATCCCATATCGGGAAACTCCCGCCAAAATCGGAAAAGTCAACAGGCCTGCAGCACTAATATTAATATTGGAAATTTGGTGTTGCCTGGATTAATTATTCATATTCACTTTTAAAATATATTAAGATTATTGAATTATATTTTCACATAATGATGATTGTGTTTGTTGAAAAGAGGGCGCATGATAACTCGAATTTTATTAGAAAGAATTAAAACGTAAAGGAACAACGTTCCACGAAGCTGTCTGAAATCTATAGATGCATTAAATTCCATCCACAGAAGTAGAGCACAGATAAGAAGATAATGATAATACTGTATTTGTCAACAGTAGTTTCAGACTAAAGTGGCTAAAAGAAGGCAAAGTCACACAAACACAAACTCAAAACACAACTTACCGATAAATTAACTAAACGTATTGATAGTGAGATAGCAAAGGTCAACTCCCCCCCCCCTTAATGGCTCAACAGTAAATCTGCAAGTTTACGACACTAAAAATCAGATTTTTATACCTGTGGTTGGCAAACCATAGACATCCTGTTCTGCACTTTCTGCTTAACAACAAACTAAACCAAAGAAACACAGGCCAAAATTATAAGGAAATAGCATGACATATTGTTTGCGGGAAAAAAGGGACCTATTGGTCTATCTGTCCTATCCTTTAAACCAAACTTATCACGACTCTTAACAATTTATAATGCCAAAATTATAAATATCTCTTTTTGTTTGAGTTGGATTGGAATGAAGCCCTTGCAACAGCTCTGGCATTGTCCACAAAAAAAATTTAAATAGAAGGTCAAAATTTTATATTTGTGTGCACATGTGAAAACTTGAACGAAAATATCCTGAATCACATGGTTGTCCTCAATAAACACCGATGTTAGTATGGTTAGAAAGTTTGTTTGTTTGTTTGTTTTGGAATTTCGCACAAAGCTACTCGAGGACTATCTGTGCTAGCCGTCCCTAATTTAATTAAAATAAAATATTTTAAAAGTTTTTAAAACAAAGCAGAACAAAGACGTTAGTGTGTTTGATTAATTAGATTACACAAAAGTATAAACATTAAACTTGTGAGTTTAACCTGGTAAATTTAACATGGTAAAGTATAGTTGATACTTTAGTTTTCTTACTCATTTTTTTTTTTCATTTGAAATATTAATATTAAAGCTGTAGATTCTTTTTTGGCATATTTTTCAAGGTTTGCCATTAATGCTAGATGTACATATATCCTTTCTATAGACGAGGCCCGGCATAGCCAAGCGGTTAAGGTACTCGACTCCTAATCCGATGGTCGCGAGTCCGAATCCCCGTCACATCAAACCTACTCACTCTTTCAGATATAGGAGCGTTACAATGTGACGGTTAACTTGTTGGTAAAAGAGTATACCAAAGTTGGCAGTGGGTGGTGATGACTAGCTGCTTTCTCTCCAGTCTTAAACTGCAAAATTAGGAACGGCTAGGGTAGATAGCTCTCGTGTATCTTTGCGCGAAATTCAAATCAACCAATCCTATAGAGTATGTCAGTCTATTTTTTATTAGCTTTAAATTTTCAAGACAAATGAGTAGTTAAGAAAAATTAAACTAATTTTAAAAAGTCTATGTTTATAACGCATTTTATAATGAATATTCACAATCTTTAAATGGTAATTTTAGAAAATGCACGAAATTTTATTTCTCTGGTATGATAACAGCATATAATTTTCTCGTGCTACGTCTTTTGAAGGTATTAATTAAAAACATTTTTTCTCAAATACAGTATACAAGCTTAATTAATATATAATAGTACTGTTATTCTGTTCTTATATTACACGTATTTTTGCAGGAAAACCGCTACCTGACAATTAATTCAATTTAAACACGTGTGACTTCCATATTTAACAACAGTTTTATTTTTCGTCACTAGGTAACAGCACATAATGCTTTCTTATAACGACAGTTTCAGACCATTGTATAAATGTGGTGTCTTCCAAAATAATTATGCTAAAAAAATTAATTAATTAAATAATTGTTTAAAAATATCCAATGCATCAAGCAGTTGAAGTCTTTATGTAATTTATTGATTTGTGTATATATTAATGATAGCTCAGTTAATAAACATCAGTTTCTTAGTTATCACAACAATACCTTATATAGCAGCTGTTTTTCCTCTAAATTTTGGTATATTCTTGTAAAGAGCCTAAAATGATAAAACAACGACTAAGGTAATTATTAGTATTATCTTTTAGTGTAGTTAATTACTTTGAAATCAAACGTTTAATTAGTTATATTCGCGAGTGTGGTGAAGAGAAATCTGTGTACCTGACCGTCCCTGGTTAAAATTTCATACCACTGTAGGGGTAGAAACACCAATTTAACCAAAATACCTGCTAAGGATGGAGGGCTTCGAATGATTAGTGAACAAGTCCCAAACATGTTGTGCATGTTTTTGTGTAGTATATCTCACTAATATTTGGATGCTTTAATGTTGTTGTTTTTGGTTTTCACGAGAAAAAATTCCCACGCTTTTTAAAATTTTTCTCGTGTTGGATTATTTATATAATTCAGGCAGATAGTTCATTCACTTGTCGATTCTATCTTTCTGTAACAGGTTTGATTACGTATATACTGTATTTCATAATAACTTCCTGTTTTGACATGTACTTAACTGCTACTTCATCATGTAACATTTTGATTTTGTGATTTCTGAACATATTCATTTTATGTGTTAAAGTGTACTATTTGGTTATAATTGTACATACATTAGTCCCCACAGTGCCTCAGCGGTATGTCTGCGTGTATACAAAGTTAAAAACCGGGTTTCGATACCCGTGGTAGGCAGAGCCCAGATATCCCATTGTGTAACTTTGTGCTTAATTCAAAACAACAGATATTTTGTTTTCCCATGCCAATATTGTATTTTCTGTAATTGTTTATTTTGTCAATAAAATTTCACAATTCTATCATACTTCCTTCTTTGATTTGCTAGTGTTTCATTTGATTATCATTGAGCATATTTTATTACTATTTTTTCCTTATATAAAAGCCACACAGAGCTATCTGCTCTGTCCACCGAGGGGAATCGAATCCCCCGATTTTAGTGCTGCAAAACTCGAAGACATACCACTGTCCTAGCGGGAGACAGTTGATGTTAAACTATTGTAAACATTTTAATTTAAGACTTAAAAAGTGACTACATTGTCAATACCTATATCAGCTGTCGCTGCTTTAAATTAACTTCAGGTGGATTCCTTGTCTTCATGAGCAATCATTGTTGAATATCTTCCATATTATTCATAACAGAATATTGTTTTAGCCTTCTATTAACTGATGTTGGTGTATTTAACCCCTCTCGTGATTCGCTTGCGCTCAGTATCAGCGTCATTCTTACATGACTTTAAATAATAAAATATTATTTTGGTGATAAATGCCTACAGAGACTGAATCAATAATTATTCCATTAATATATCTGAGGGTTTTGAGGTTAACATCATGTTATTTCTGGTTAATAACAACTAATACATACACCAGTGAAATGTAAATGTTGACACACTAGATGATGCTTGTTGATAGCAGTGAGTAGCAAGTTGAAACATTTTTTTCTTCATTCTTCAGAGGTCCAGTGAAGGAAAGTTTAGATTGATTCCTTAAATGATTTTCCTGGATAATACTTGAACATACTGAATAAAAGAACAATAAATGTAGTATCTGCTACTTAAGTTAGGAGGTCCAGCACTAAATAATAAGAAATACCTAACAAACACTACAACTGGGAAGCCAATATTGATGAGTTGAATCAGTGCTGCAACGCTTGTCTACTTGTATACAAAAGAGAAGTTACAGAAACTACCGGTAGGGTAAGAATAACTTCAGCTCTACAATTCCGATAGATGTATCTATGGTTAACAGTACAGTTGAGGGCACTGGTCAAGGACTGTACAGAAAACTTCAATTCAAAGATACGGAAAGAAATGCTACTGATGGAATTAACTGCCGTGTTTCCTCAAACAGACTATAAAATGAAAAGAATGAAAACCAACTAGCATGATACAGCTGCAAGATATGTCTGTCTTATAAAGCAACTACCATTTAGAGTTTTTAATGTATAGCCATCACTAAGACAGTTTGTATAACGGAATCTCTACTCGTTCAAATCTTAAAACATGCTCGGTCATCATCAGTTTGTTTTGTACAGCAGCTTAACTATAAGTTTGACAGCTTTTAAAGCTAAAATTCGGAGCTCGTTCCCTGTAATGTCACTTTTTAACTAAACAATAAACACATCCTAAGCTAAGTAATACTAATTCTATTTTTAAAATGGACGTACAATGTGTTTGGTTACTTTTTAACTTGAGAAATCTATTTCAAAGCTCTTAAGCTGTCAGTCTTTTAACAGCAAAACAAATGCTAACTTCAGAACGATCAATATTTATTGATAATTTATGGCTTATACATATGAACAACTGATAAACTTGAAAATTAAACGCTGAACTAGTTCGACCACGAAGCTATCAAATAGCGTAAATCTTCTTTAAAAAGTCTCGCTATATATTATTAGTATACCTTTAGGCTACACGTGTCACACTACCTATCCATTTGTCTGTCTGTATGTATCTATCGCTTCTGTTTTTCTAAGCTTATCACCAACGTTTCCATTGTACAGTGACCAATAATGCAGGATGTAATGATCAACGTACTCATTTCGAACCACCCTTAAGATGTAGAAATGTGACAAATCAATCAGTGTTAAACTTGATTTGGGAAACGTGATAACAATTAACGATAAGTTTTAATCAGGTTGAACGATTCCTTGTTCTTGTCTCTCTGTACAACCACTTTGAACATTGCTTTGTACCAGGAGTGTATACGTAAAATTTCACTTTTCTTTCTTTTCTTGTTTTCTTTTTTTTGAGTGGGGGGAGACATAACAGTGTGCAAAAACTTGAATATGTGAAAGATAACCTGTTACTTAGGCTGTACGTGCAGAACGTATGGTTTACTAAATAAAAACATCAAAATATAAAACAAAGTTTAGGTTTTGTTTTACTAAAAATACAAATGTATACGCCCCCTCTCTAGTACAGCGGTAAGTCTATGGATTTACAACGCTAAAATCAGGGGTTCGATTTTCCTCAGGTGGGCTGAGCAGATAGCCCGATGTGGCTTTGCTATAACACACACATACACACACAAATGTATACTAACAGGTTTTGTTTTAATTAAGTATAGAGATGCACCTGTGATTTGATCACCACGAGGATCTAAACCCGGTTTCTAGCGTTATAAGTCCGTAAACACACAGCTGTGCCACTAGGTAGAGGAGAGACTGCATGAAAAGACAAATGTGTACACTACCTGTACAACAGTTGTTACCTGCGCTACGTTCACGTTTAATATCACCAGTTACAATCTTTAGAATTTTCAGTCTTCTAACAGTGACAATATAATATTTTATAATCGAAAAACACATAATGTATTCCACTATCACGAAATTATTATTTCCACAACCCATGGGTCACTACTAGAAATTGAGTCGTCAGAAAGAGCCACGAACAGATTAAATAGATATAGTTTAGCCCCACCAGTAGCTCAGCGGGTTAAGACTTACAACGCTACAAACCAGGTTTCTTTGCACGTGACGGATACAGCACAGATAGCCTATTTTGTAACTTTGTGTTTACTATAAACAAAATAGTTTATTAATTGTTTTAAGTGTGCTTGTTTAGTAAGTCATGTATGTGCATTAAAGCTACTTACTAAATCACGACTGGCCACCAACATTTACAAATAGTTTATGAATCGAAAAAAATAAAAATAGAAAAACATAGAGAGTTAGTATCCTAAACTAAACATTTTAAAATAATTTGCTAAAATTAATCTCTAAATAAGTTATTGTTTGATTTGGATTTTCACGCAAAGCTATTTATGGCTATCTGTGCTCAGATGTTCCTAATTTGGATTGTTTGTTTGTTTTTTAATTTCGCGCAAAGCTACTCAAGGGCTATCTGCGCTAGCCGTCCCTAATTTAGTAGTGTAAGACTAGAGGGAAGGCAGCTAGTTATCACCACCCACCGCCAATTCTTAGGTTACTCTTTTATTAACAAATAGTGGGATTGACTGTCACATGATAACTCCCCCACGGCTGAAAGGGCGAGCATGTTTGGTGTGACGGGGGATTCGAACCCGCGACCTTCAGATTGCAAGTCGAACGCCTTAACCCATTTGGCCATGCCGAGCCTCCCTAATTTGGAACTGAACGACCAAAGGGAAGAGAGCTAGCTGGTTAGTCAATACCACTTACTGCCACCTGTGTTGGATAATCCTTCTATGGTCATATAGTCTTCTATGGACATCACTTTTGTAATGCAACGACAGCTCCGAAATCCCAAGAGAATTTCTGAGGGAAAGGGTAGCGAACTACGAATTCTTGGATTCGTATACATGGCACGTTAAATACTGACGCCACACAAGGAGTACAGAAATAGAAATTAACTTTCTGAGGCTTTGGACCTAAACTTTCACAGGGAATACCGATAAAGAAAATGGTACAGTTTTTAACCTCATGTGTTGACCATTAATACCATAATCCTCACTTGACAAAAGAGAATGATTTATTCTGTGTTCCTCTTATGTTTATATCATGTAAGCGCCCTCTATCAAATAATGTTTAGTTTAAATTATCTGGATTTATACGAAGCTTAGTAAGCAAACTGAATAATTAATTTTCATTTATCTCTTTGTTTTGGAATTTCGCACAAAGCTACTCGAGGGCTATCTTTGCTAGCCGTCCCTAATTTAGCAGTGTAAGACTAGAGGGAAGGCAGCTAGTCATCACCACCCACCGCCAACTCTTGAGCTACTCTTTTCCCAACGAATAGTGGGATTGACCCTAACATTATACGCCCCCACGGCTGGGAGGGTGAGCATGTTTAGCGCGACGCGGGCGCGAACCCGCGCCCCTCGGATTACGAGTCGCACGCCTTAACGCGCCCGCTACGAATGTTGTAATTTTGATACAAAAAATAATTTCCAACAACAAGAGATATAAATAGTGAAAATCCGTGCGTAAAATTCATAAAATAAAATCGAAACAACTTTTTACATCATTTTGTATCATTTATTTAAATAAATTCTATTTTGCGTTAGATTAATTAATATCACTGGTTTTCTAAGCAAAATTGTTTGAAAACAAGCAAGATAAAAGCATCAAGAAGTGATTATAATAAAGAAAGTATAACTTTGCCACTGAAAGAAAAGAAGTAAGAGAAACACTCGCATACCTTATGAAAAAATTCAATAGTTAGGTCTCTGTACGTATGTATGTGTTTTCTTATAGTTGTAATTTATTAATGATGCTAGGAATGTACTTAGACGCTTTACGTGCTGGCATGCAAAGTAGTCCTATAGATAACGGTCCGGCATGGCCAGATGGATTAAGGTGTTCCACTCGTAATCTGAGGGTCGTGGGTTCGATTACCCGTCGCACCAAAATGCTTGTTCTTTCAGCCCTGTGGGGGTGATATAATGTGAAGGTCAATCCCACTATTCGTTGGTAAAAGAGTTGCCCAAGAGTTAGCAGTAGGTGGTGATGACTAGCTGCCTTCCCTCTAGTCTTACGCTGTTAAATTAGAGACGGCCAGCGCAAATAGCCTTCGTGTAGCTTTGCGCGAAATTCAAAACAAACTATCCTATAGATAACATAAAGTATAAAGAACGTGTCACTTATTTTGGAATACGCAAGAAATTGCACGAGTAATTGAAAAAGAATCACAATGGCAACCTCTTTGAAAAGATGATTCTCGTTGGAATTGGCGGGCTCTACCTTTTGAACACACCTTTTGTGTGTGCTCGGATATTAATAAATCCTTACTAAACGAACATCAGAAACTCCTCCAGTAATTGAGTGTATAATACTGTCTCTAAAATGTAGTTAATTTTCCTTGACGTCTACAACATGGGCTGCTACAACATCGACCTGCTGCGTTCTGTTTCTCCCTTCACAACGGCTGTAACTCATCAACTCTAGTTTCCCTACTTCTAGCCTGGATACCAAAACACTTAGCTACTCTCCAGGGTGTGCGTTTCAAACCTAGATCCCCAAGTGATCCACGATAGATTAATTACAGCCCAAATTATATGCAACAAGCTGAAATACCCGTTCTTTGTTCGGGGTTATGAACTTTTAAAAAGTGCGAGGTGGATGATATGAACACAAAAATCCTTAACTTTCATAAATTTATTTATAACATAACATATTATTACAGTATTCGTTATTATCTCAACTAGAATTTGAATAAGCTTGAAAATTGCACTATGTATAGGCGTAGAATATACGAGTAGTAAACAGTGTGTGGTGGCTATCTACGAAGAAGTAGCAACATATGTAGTGGCTGTATGGGTGCTTTCTACTTAATCAAAAATATTCTGATTGAGATGATCAGTACTTTATATTTCTGATTTCCCATTAACCTACACAATTTTGGTGTGGCCAGTGGGGGAAGACCCCCCATCTATATCCATCCCTGTCTGTGATATTAATCTTTTTAATTTATTTCAAACACAAAGCTAGCTACAAAATGGGCTGTCTGTGTTCTGCCCACCACGAGTATAGAAACACAGTTTCTAGTTTTGTGAGTTCTCTGTGCTAGAGAACTTTGATTATAATGTTATAATGTTCTAACAGTTCTCAACCTGTTAGAAGAACAAAGAATAGTCACCTGAGATTTAATGTTGATCTCAACCTGTTAGAAAAACAAAGGACAGTCACCTGAGATTTAATGTTGATCTCAACCTGTTAGAAGAACAAAGGACAGCCACCTGAGATTTAATGTTGATCTCAACCTGTCAAAAGAACAAATGACAGCCACCTGAGATTTAATGTTGATCTCAACCTGTTAGAAGAACAAAGGAGAGTCACCTGAGATTTAATGTTGATCTCAACCTGTTAGAAAAACAAAGGACAGTCACCTGAGATTTAATGTTGATCTCAACCTGTTAGAAGAACAAAGGACAGCCACCTGAGATTTAATATTGATCTCAATCTATTAGAAAAACAAAGGACAGCCACCTGAGATTTAATGTTGACCTCAACCTGCTAGAAGAACAAAAGACAGCCACCTGAAATTTAATGTTGATCTCAACCTGTTAGAAAAACAAAGGACAGCCACCTCAGATTTAATGTTGACCTCAACCTGCTAGAAGAACAAAAGACAGTCACCTGAGATGTAATGCTGATCTCAACCTGTTACAAGAACAAAGGGCAGTCACCTGAGATTTAATGTTGATCTCAACCTGCTAGAAGAACAAAGGACAGTCACCTGAGATGTAATGTTGATCTCAACCTGTTAAAAGAACAAAGGGCAGTCACCTGAGATTTAATGTTGATCTCAATCTGTTAGAAGAACAAAGGATAGCCACCTGAGATTTAATGTTGATCTAAACCTGTTAAAAAAACAAAGAACAGTCACCTGAGATTTAATGTTGATCTCAACCTGTTAGAAAAACAAAGGACAGCCACCTGAGATTTAATGTTAATCTCAACCTGTTAGAAGAACAAAATACAGTCACTTGAGATGTAATGTTGACCTCAACCTGTTAGAAGAACAAAAGACAGCCACCTGAGATGTAATGTTGATCTCAACCTGTTAGAAGAACAAAGGACAGTCACCTGAGATTTAATGTTGATCTCAAACTGTTAGAAGAACAAAGGACAACCACCTGAGATTTAATGTTGATCTCAACCTGTTAGAAGAACAAATGACAGTCACCTGAGATGTAATGTTGATCTCAACCTGTTAGAAGAACAAAAGACAGCCACCTGAGATTTAATGTTGATCTCAACCTGTTAGAAGAACAAAGGACAGTCACCTGAGATGTAATGTTGATCTCAACCTGTTAGAAGAACAAAGGACAGTCACCTGAGATGTAATGTTGATTCCAACCTGTTAGAAGAACAAAGGACAGTCACCTGAGATGTAATGTTGATCTCAACCTGTTAGAAGAACAAAAGACAGCCACCTGAGATTTATTGTTGATCTCAACCTGTTAAAAGAACAAAGGGCAGTCACCTGAGATGTAATATTGACCTCAATCTATTAGAAGAACAAAAGATAGTTGCTGAAAACATAGTGTTGACCTTTGCATGCTAGAATAATAATTTATAATCACTTAAAGCGTGATCGTGACCTTCACGTGTTAGAATAACAAACACGAATCACTTGAGACATTACGTTTATCTACGTTTATAACAACATGTTACTTTTTTAATTAATTAGAACTATCAACCATGATACTGCAGTACCATTCTGGGTCTAATCTGAGAAAACAGAGAGAGATGAACTAGTTTTGTTGATAAGACAGAAATAATACAGAAAATAAACAACGAAAAAAGCAAGAACTTCGTAGAAAAAACCAAACGCTGTAAAGTAACCAAGAAAAATCGCGAAGTAAAATGTAACTATGATATGAAAATACAGATTTAATTTGGAGTGAATTACAAATATGCAAAAAAAATTAATTTGGAGTGAATTACAAATATGGAAAAAAAATTAATTTGGAGTGAATTACAAATATGCAAAAAAATTAATTTGGAGTTAATTACAAATATGCAAAAAAAAATAATTTGGAGTGAATTACAAATATGCAAAAAATTTAATTTGATAAAAAAAAACGTTTATAATCTCATAGTGTTAAATTATAGTGCCATTATTATTAAGACAGACTGTATTAAATGTATAATATTTCGTGTCATTATACATTGATCAGGGATCGCTACTGAGATCCCTATATGGAGACAAGGTAATTTCAACCCAAAATACTCATCACGGTCTCTGACAAGTAAGTCACCATGTGTGTTATATACAAGTAGATAATCTACCGTACACTCCTTACCGCGCCGTACAGTATTTCGATCATGACTTATCTCACTTTAAGAAGTGAAGTCTATTAATTATATTATAGTTCCCTGCAGGATAGAGATGAACGCTTTAAGAAGTGACGCCCATTATCCATGCAGGATAGAGATGAATAATTCATTAAAATGGTGCCTTTCACTTAGGAGTTGTTGCCACATTGTAAAATGGGTAGGACAAAAACTAGTAACAAGAAATTTCTAAAAAATGATAGGATCTAGGGATGAAAAAATATCAGAAACTGGAGAGTATTTAGAATGGCTTGTCCCTAATTTAGCAGTGAAAGACTAGAGGGTTTGTTTGTTTTGAATTTGGGCACAAAAGCACACGCGCGCACACAATCTTCACTCAACTTTTCGGCTTTTAGCTTTTATCAAAAATGTATGTATAAATATTTCTATCAAGAAAAGTGATATAACTAGTTGGCCCTTAAGTAAAAGACAACTCGTTTATTAATGCGACTAAGTGACCCAGAAACATAATGAGGTCAAACACAAACATGCGTAAGATGAGATATCGTTAACATTTAACTTCTGATCAGTTTGTTTGTTTGTTTTTGAACTTCGTGCAAAGCTACACGAGGGCTATCTGCGCTAACTGTCCCTAATTTACAGTGTAAGACTAGAGGGAAGGCAGCTAGTCATTATCATCCACCGCCAACTCTTGGGCTACTCTTTTACCCACGAATAGTGGGATTGACCGTCACATTATAACGCACTTACGGCTCAAAGGGCGATCGTATTTGGTGTGAAAGGGAGTCGAACCCACGACCATTAAATTACGAGTCGAACGCCTTAACCTCGTGGCCATGCAGGGCCCATTTGGGATGGAAGGAAAATGTATAGTCCTCATTCCCACATTCATCACCTAACGTATATATTATGCATCCGATCTGTGAGAAGTGAAATGTAGCAATGTCTAACACAGATGTTCCTGCCATCCCAACTGCTTTCTGTTTGTTGATCTTTTGACCATCCTTACATCCCATTAGTTTTAGAATACCTTTTTTTTTGTTACTAGTGTAATAATAAGTTGGCAAACAATGATTTATAAGCATAATAAAGTAATTTTTGTGTGGTGGGACGTGCTACAGTTTTAAACAGAAGAAAACATACCAGTGTTCTGTTGAAACATGTAGGATGAATGTCCCCCAGTATAAACCACCTTGATGTGGTTATAAACCGTTGTTTGGCAACTTATTGTTGCATGTATCTATCTAATCACACAGAGAAACTTGTAAAGACAGAAAGAAATTGAAATACTGCTCCTACTTATATTCACGTGACTTATTTTACAAAACAAAAAATCACCCTGGTTACGAGATTTGTTACGATATCTAGGGCCCGACATGGCCAGGTGGTTAAGGCTCTCGACTCGTAATCTGAGGGCTGCAGGTTTGAATCCCCCTCGCACCAAACATGCTCACCCTTTCAGCCGTGGGGGCGTCATAATATTACGGTCAATCCTACTATTCGTTGGTAAAAGAGTAGCCCAAGAGTTGGCGGTAGGTAGTGATGACTGGCTGCCTTCCCTCTAGTCTTACACTACTAGATTAGGGACGGTTAGCGCAGATGTCCCTCGTGTAGCTTTGCGCGAAATTCAGAAACAAACCAACAAACGATATCTAGAGTTAGTTACACATTTTTATCTTTCACGTTTACTTACAGACAAATATATCTGAATAATTGTGTAGTGTCTTTATGTACGTGTGTGTGTGTGTGATGTGAAAAAATTCTGAAACTAGCAGTAAAAATAAATAAATTGTTCAAACCCCCCTTATGGCAAAGTGACATGTCTGCTGACATACAACACTAGACATCGCATTTTGACACTGTGGTTGGTAGAGCAAAGACAGCCCATTATGTAGCCTTGTTTCTGAGTACAAATAAACAAACAGTGTCGTTAAAAAGAGTGTAACAGAAGTAGGCGCAGAATAGCTAAACTGGCTATGTGTTATACAAAATAACACTTCCACACGTGTGGAATTATCCCAGTGAGTGCAACAAAAGTAAGTGTAAAAGTCCGAAATGAGTTGTGTATTGTAAGATGTCATAGAATTACGTGCAACTTTTGTAGCAACCGTGAACCATGGGAAACATAGTCCAAGCCCGCCAATCACCAGGCTAAGCCAGTCTCCCTCCGCATTCCTATATATACTCTTCAAAAAAAGAAACGCAAAAGGGATATTTTTGTTATTTTAAAGAGAAATATATGTAATAACGTTACAAGCTCAGAGTATGTGATGTTACACGTGTTAAGGCACTGATTGTCAGACCAAAATGACAATAAAAGTTGTGCACTTTGAAAACGGAGGAAAACATCGGATTTTTCGCCAAAACGCATGCGTGTCCAATTAATTTGTTTGAGAGATCTGCATGTTCTGCAAGTGCAACATGTGCAAAATCCCTATAAAAGTGACGGGTTCTCGGTTTCCATAGCTCAGTGTTAAACCACCGACACGCAATACAGTTACGCCAAGACTGACTGAAGCACAACGCAACAACGCCATTGGTCGCTTGGAAGCAGAAGAATCTCGATCAGATGTTGCCAGAGATGTGAATGTCCACCCAAGCACCATCACAAGGCTATGGAATCGTCACCAACAAAATGGATCAACTCGTGACCGTCCACGATCTGGCAGACCACGTGTGACCACGCCCGCACAAGATCGCTACATCCGGTTACGTCACCTTCGGGATAGGACCACCACTGCGACGTCTACTGCCTCAACCATACCAGGACTGCGTAGGATTTCCGATCAGACCGTACGCAACCGTCAACGAGATTCTTAGGCCCCATGTGCAACCCATCATGGTGAACGTCAACGACGTTATTCAACATGACAACGCCCGTCCTCACACAGCCCGACTCACCACTGTCTTCTTGAGACACCACAACATCAACGTTATTCCCTGGCCCTCCAGATCACCAGATTTAAACCCCCATCGAACATCTTTGGGACGAGTTGGACCGACGTCTGCGACGGCGACAACCTCAACCGAAGACACTACCTCAGCTTGCAGCAGCTTTGCAGGCTGAGTGGACAGCCATTCCACAGAATGTGATTCGTCATCTCATCGCTTTCATGGGCAAGAGATGCCAAGCAGTTATTGATGCTCACGGGGGGGCATACTCGTTATTGACGTTGAGTGACGTTAAACTTCAACTAGTGAGCGTGGACTTCGCCTTTGCAGACTTTGGATGTTCAGCAGTGAATGTGCAAAGTTTCACACATGTCATACAGAACTACCCCGGAATAAACTTGTCAACAATATGTCTCACATTTTGCCTTTTGCGTTTCTTTTTTTGAAGAGTATAGTTTCGTTAAACACTTGTAAAGCTTAGTACATTCTATCTAACATTTAAGCATTTATTATTCCATGCCTGATTATAATAATTATAAACAAGTATATTCCCACTATTCTTGGATTCGTGGTAAACTAGAAATATTTTGAGTGAACGGAATGTCTCAATGTTCAATTTTGACCCTTCATAAAACAACATGTAATACAAAATAACGAGTAACATTAAACATAATGACCGATAGAAATACGTCCTTCTATCAATAAGAGTCGGGCATGGTCTGGTGGTCAGCGTATCTCGGATTTGCGTCCGTTTTATACACATGCCCAAATAAAACGGCTTATGAACTTCTGGGCCTTAGGTTCGATTTACGACAGACATTTTTATCCAATCAGACGACAGTTAAAAAATTCCTTCTCTCTCGTTTTTAAACTCAAAATTTCGAACAACTATTGGCATATAGATTTTGTTTGTAGCTTTGTACGAAAATTCATAAATTAATCCTACTTACAGCCGTATCGACAAGGTTTTCGTTTAAAATAGTTACGAACTAGGTTTGTTTGTTTTGAATTTTGCGTAAAGCTGCTCTAGTGTTACCTGCACTAGCCGTCCCTAATTCAGCAGTGTAAAACTAGAGAGAAGGCAGCTAGTCATTACCACCCATCCCAAACTTTTGGACTACTCTTTTACCAACGAATAGTGGGATTGACCGTCACATTATAATGCCCCCACGGCTGAAAGGGAAAGCATGTTTGGTGTGACGGGGGTTCGAGCCCGCGACCCTCAGATTATGAGTCGAGTGCCTTAATAAAATGGCCATGCTGGGCCATGACGTAGGTTACAATCATCTTGGGAACTAGTTGGTCTGTTCTCCAACGTAAACTACTCCTTAAAAGGTCAAAGATGTGGTCTAATTTATAGCAAACAATCTGAGGGTAAGTTCGTAATAGTTTAGTTCAGCCCCTTACTTCAGTAACGTAACTTTTAACACCATTATACAGTGGTGTTTTGTGCATGGTATTAAATTCGTAATTTTTAAAATAAGTATTTGTGTTTAACGTAATACTGTTCAAGAACAACGTGGTGTAGAATTGCATACATCAAAATTAAACAAAATATTTAAGTCTGAAGAATTAATTGTGTGATTATATGATAATTTATATTATAGTATCCTTTGTTTCTATTATTATCTCTGCAGGATCTATATTTTTGTGAATTGAAGACTGACGAACTTAGATCCGGCAATCGATTTCGAGTAATGATAGGCCTAGCGACGCCTTGTGTATTTCGAGGTTTTATTCAAGTAGACAAAACAAAATGTGGAGTGAATGTTATGATAAATAACACAAAAATCCTCAACTTTCATACAACTTATTTATAACATAACATATAATTACAGTATTCGGAATGACGTCACCCAGAAGTTTGTACAAGCTTAAAGAACTCACTGTGTGTTTCTCTAAAGCCTTGTGAAAGTTAGGGTGGCTTTATACGAAGAGGTAGTGGCAATATAGTGACTGCTTCTGTTACTCGCTTTCAACAACCAGTTCTTGATGCGCTTTCACACTCTGACACATTATAAATTAATTAACGATCATTAGGTGCAAAAGTTTCTTAAGGAATGAAGTTGTAAGTTCACAGGTGAAAGGAGGAAGTGGGTGCTACTCAAGAAAATGGATTTCACTTGGTGGCTGTCGTTGTATAAGCTTCATATATATTTATATACTACTGCAATAGTGACGGTCACTTTTTTTTATCATGGCATTCCTCCACGGAAAGTGTTAGCGCACTCTCTGAGATATATAGTACGTTTGTGTGCCCTCCCCCCACATCGTGTGCATGTTGTGTTATAGAAAATTTAAGGTTTTTTTTTGTTTAAGGACGTAGCGCCGCCATCTAAGAATGTAGTTAATGTTAACTAACGTTAAAGATAATAAATGTTCAATAGCATCAATAATGGAAGTGGAGGGGTTGTGATTGTTTGTTTGTTCGCTTTTGAATTTTGCGCAAAGCTACACGAGAGCTATCTGCGCTAGTCGTCACTAATTTAGCAGTGTAAGACTAGAGGGAAGGCAGCTAGTCATCACCATCCACCGCCAACTCTTGAGCTACTTTTTTATCAACGACTTGTGAGATTACCCGTAACAATATAACGCCCCCACGGTTAAAAAGGCAAGCATGTTTGGTGCGACGGAGATTTGAACCCGCAATCCTCGGATTACGAGTCGAGTGCCTTAACCACCTGGTCATGCCGGGCTGGTAAGGTCAGTCAGACCATAACATGACCACTCTTACATGGCATGTATAGCTTCAACTTACGTATTAAAACTTACTTGTTTTAATTCTCTGTATTACGTTGACTGTATACAGCACTTGTAGTTAAAAGGACTTAAGATTCAATCTCAAAACATTAAATTAAAAAAAACAAACTAGGAAGGGCATGCTCCCAGACCTTCTGAAAATGGCATACTTTGCAAACATCATGTGTCACGTGGTTTAGCTACGGCAGTGACCGTAAATTAAAAGTCTTTTACAACGTAGTTCCATTTAATTCATAAATTGTATGGATAGCTATAGAGGAACTTAACACTACATTAATTCGACAACTTCTGTGTTTAAATCTTCTAGCAACAATTGGACTTCCTCAAGGAAAAACTCCAAAAGCTTCTAATGACCATTGGTCATCTTGAAGAAAAAAGAATCCAAGAGCTTCTAGCGATCATTGGTCCACTTCAACAAATTTAGATCTAAAAATCTTATTGCTGAGTGGATCTGTTTTCTGGGGTCATTACTTCAACTTTTAAATTTTGAATCTGTTGTGAGAATAAGTTTCACAAAACAAACCAACAGAAAGCTAATGTGTCGTTATATTTTCAAAATAATTGCCTTAAGTAACAGATTTTGAATATTTAGGGTTGTAGACCACTGTTTAGGACTACATAGTTGATATTTATAATCAATGTATCTTTGTTCTATCTTTCTTTTCGTTAAAATCCTCCAATGGGTCATCAGTAAATTTACCGACAGTGGACAGAGCACAGATAATACTGTGTAGTTTTGCATTAAAACAAACAAAAATTTCTGTTATTGGTTGACTTATTTAATGTCATATTACGGCCATTTATTATTATACACAAATTTTAACCCTTATTGTTCAGAAGAGAGGAACTTAGTTTGTCATTGATATTATTATACACAAATTTTTACCCTTATTGTTCAAAAGAGAGGAACGTAGTTTGTCATTGATATCATTATACGCAAATTTTTACCCTTATTGTTCAGAAGATAGGAACTTAGTTTGTCATTGATATTATTATACACAAATTTTTACCCTTATTGTTCAAAAGAGAGGAACGTAGTTTGTCATTGATATCATTATACGCAAATTTTTACCCTTATTGTTCAGAAGAGAGGAACTTAGTTTGTCATTGATATTATTATACACAAATTTTTACCCTTATTGTTCAAAAGAGAGGAACGTAGTTTGTCATTGATATCATTATACGCAAATTTTTACCCTTATTGTTCAGAAGAGAGGAACTTAGTTTGCCATTGATATTATTATACAGCAATAAGTCCCACGCTGGTACAGCGGTAAACCTACGCTAAAATCAGGGGTTCGTTTCTCATCGATGGGATCAGCAGATAGCCCGCTGTGGCTTTCCTGCAAGAATATACACACACATACAGCAATAAATAATTTATTGGTTATTACTGATGTAAAGGTATAATTGCTAATCAACCCATCATTGTTTTAGTTCTGGTCTTGTTATATTTGCAAATTCTTTTATCGGTAAGGCCAAGATATCTTATAATTTCTAGTTCTCCAGAACTACAGACTGAGCTCTTACGTAAACCTGTTTTATATTGAACTTTTATTGCTATTTAGGGGAAAACACAATTGACATCATAACAAGGAAGAAGTCTTCAGTTACCTGTCAGAGAAGATGACTTATCACAATAGAGGAACAGCAAATGACCTATCAAAAATTACCTGTAGGTGACCTATTAAAACAGATGACCTATCAAAGTGCAGAATAAACAGATTAAAGCAAGTGACCTATCAGAAAAGATGACCAGCATATAAGCTATCAAAGCAAGTGACCTATCAGAACTGATGACCAGCACATGATCTATCAAAACAGATAACCAACAGAAGGCTTATCCAAGTAGGTGACTTACTGCAGGATAAACAGATCTATCCTATTTCAGATTCTTATGTTATGACGAGAGACAGTGATAAGCCCATGGAAAACTGCATACTCAATGAAGTGAATACGATTGTATGCAGCTAAGAAAAATGCAAAGAGAATCCACATTGTAGATACTGACATCAGTGTAATTCTAAATGGCTATATCTCTGCCCTATTGCAACGTTTTTTCTGACACTGATCTGTATGTGGTTTGTGATGTAAGCAAAACTTCCGTCACTGAACACTGTAAATAAATAACGTATGCAGGAAACTTGGCAGAGGCATGTCGTTTGTTTTGCATATATGCCAATCTTTCAATGAATATTACGTCGCATCTTTATTAACCAGCAGAGAACAAAATGAGTGCAAAACCGGGCCTGGAAAATCCTCTGGTATTGGAAGTATTCACCCTCATGCTTAAGAGCCCCTGTGTGCCAACTGACACTTTCTCACTCTGTGATTGTCTCATGGGAAACTTATTTCAGCACCATTAACAAATAGGTTTGATTGTTAATGAGTGGCACAATCATGAAAATTGTGTAATACGTCTTTCACTAATTTTAGCGTCCATTACTGGATGAGTGTCATTTAAAATTGGTGGATCAATCGTGAAAATTGTGTAACACTTCTGAGTTTAGTTTAATGACTGAGTATTAGGCTATGAAAATAAGGATACTGGGTATGTGACTTAAATTTAAACAAGTCTATTTTATTATTTCAAAACAAAGAAACCGTGGGCAGAAATACAGGACAGTTACATTCTACAGTAGCTTTCATATCTTTAGATGTTTTTTTCTGTCATCCAATGAACGTTAGGACCCTGGTAGAGATGACGGGAATCCAACGTTTTATTAACTGTAAACATTGAATCCACTCATAACGACCCTGGTTACCAGGTGTCTTGTTGTTCTTATACAAAATAGTTAAGTTTGTAACTCTTAGATTTCATTTCGTCTGCCAATGAAGGACTTTGCTACTGTTAGCCTATTTTTGTACAATGCGCAAAGTCCCGGATGAAGTAGATACCATCTTCTGAAGAACAAGAAAGGAAAAATAGTAAATAGAACGAAAACAACTCAATGATTTCTGGTCCAAGCATACATGAAAGTTTCATAAAATGAGGAAGAAAACACGTAGTATACCTACATACTGCAGCTGCACTTTTGGCATTTTCAGTGATTTATAGTGATTACGTACGTTAAGACTAGGATTTTAACATTCGTCAAAGTGGCGAGAAAGGAAGTGTTGGCCCACAAAGTTTGTTTGTTTTGAATTTCATGCAAAGCTATGCGAGTACTATTTGCGCTAGCTGTCCCTAATTTAGCAGTGAAAGACCAGAAAGTTTGGTTTGGTTTGGAATTTTGCGCAAAACTACACGAGGGCTATCTGCGTTAGCCGTTCCTAATTTAGCAGTGTATGGCTAGAGGGAAGGCAGCTAGACATCACCACCCATCACCAACTCTTGGGCTACTCTTTTACCAACGAATAGTAGGAATGACCGTCAAATTATAACGCCCCCACGGCTGAAAGGGCGAGTATGTTTGGTGCGACGGGGATTCGAACGACCCTCAGATTACGAGTTGAACGCCTTAACCCACCTGGCCATGCCGGGCCTGACTAGAGAGAATGCAGCTAGTCACCATCGCCAAACGCCAACTCTTCGGTTACTCGATTAACAACGAATAGTAGGATTGATCGAATATTATCATACATTCGCGGCCGAAAGGGCGAGCACGTCTGGTTGGATAAGAATTCGAACCCGCGAGCCTCAGATTGTAGGTCAAGTGCCCTAACCACCCGGCCATTCCAGGCCACCCAGTAACGTTGTGATCTGCCATGTACCACATAGTTCATTACTACTACACGTAAGAAAAGTTATATCATGTTTAAATGTGATGTCGATTTTTTTCAACTATTTATATCCATCTTTGAAATCCATAGGGCGAACGCAACCATAATTTAAATATTATAATATGTTTCTTAAAATACATATACTTTATTGAAATAAATAACATATTTTTCCTTTGAAATATCGTACAAAAATAACAGTTGCATCTAGACAACCTTAAAGCAAGCCCAACAGATGGTTGGTTTCCTCATTAAATGGGTGGGGCAGGATGATACAGAACAGACATTGGCAGCCCATCTCAAAGACTGACTTAAGCAGCCAAGACGTGTGGTGATCTCATCCAATGTGATTTTTTTTAAGTCTGATCCAATGGGACCTCAAGTCTCAGTGTGGTTGTATGTACAGCCACAGCTGTACAAAAACCATCATTTCGTGTATTGAACTTATGCCATTCCAAATGCCAAAACTAGACACTTGTCGACTGTTAACAAGAACAATAAATTATTCTCTATACTACACACTTACCTGTCTTACCCTTTCTATCTAACAATGTTTAATCATTCCTGGATACTCAGTTCTATGATTTAACAATAGGAAAAGCAGCTGACAGCAGTCAAGGACATGCCACAGATACACATTGTGTTGGGGCTCTGTGTTAGTGATATAACGTTGAATTTTGTAACCTGAACGAGTTAAACAACTCCACAGATCCATGGTCCAATCTTGTTGTTTTTTGAATAAGTAAAGATCTAAGATTTGATTTTAGGTTACAAGAATTAAGCCTCCTGTAGGCTATATTGTATGGCAAAGGAACAGCTCATGCGTAGTTTTCAGTCATAATTATTATTGTATTTCTGGTGACAGCGAAGGAACGGTCGTGACCTAACGATTACTTTGTTCAAACAGTGAACCTAATATTCCTGCAATTTAGCTCGTTTCTGTAAAAACATACCTGGTGATTTTAAGCCGCGAACGCGTTATAATAGTGACGGTTAGATCCCATTATTCGATAAGAGAAAGTCGAAGAACTGGAGTGTATGTCATAGCCTAGTTGTCTTTACTCTTGTCTATCGGTTAAACGTTAGAGACAACTATATGCAGGTAACTTTTTCGTTACTTGTCTCTTATTGGTTGTTGTAGTGATTTCAGTATTGTCTCTTATCGGTTACTGTGTTAGTTCCTTCTTAATTCTTAACTATAATCACCATGATATTCCAGGGGAGAAACTCGGGTATATCCCAAAGAGGTCGTGAAACATATTACTTTTCTTGTCATTCTGACGACTTCAACACCTTTTCTTCCTTACTTCTACCGATTTCCCAAATTCTGGTCGCATTAAAAGCTTAAAGGGCCAGTAATAACTACGTTGTAGATCCGAAGGTTCTGGATTCGATTCACTCAACAGTACAACAGTAAGTTTGCGAACTTACAACATTAAAATTCGGGATTAGAATCCTCGCAATACCAAATATATTCGCCTTTTCAACTGTGGGGACGTTATAATGTTACGGACAGTTCCACTATTCGTTGGAGAAAGAGTAGCCCAAAAGTCGGCGGTAGGTGGTGATGACTATTTGCCTTCTCTCTAGTCTTACGCTGCTAAATTATGGACGGCTAGAGCAGATAGCCCTCAAAACAAACAAACCGTCCAAACGTTCTAGTTGTGTTTTTTTTTTAATTGTTAATTAATTGTTCTGGAACCTGAATACACATTAAGAATGAGAGAAATTATTGAAAAACAAGTGTGAAACATATATTTTTCTTGGGACAGTCTATTCATTAAAAAGTGAAAATAATTGTCTTATAGCTTTCAAGGCAAGTGTAATAAACACCGCAATCTGTGCGAATTTCTTTACTTGTAAAATTAACACGATAGAGGGATATTTATGAAGTTTTATGTTACTGTCATCGCTAAGGGACACGAATTATATACGTTCGTAATTAATTAATATAAATGTTTGATTAAGAATTATTTGACAAGCAAGTTGTATGCTGTAATTAAAAATATTGAATTTTCCACGAAACCAGTTTTTGTACTTGTTAGTTCAAATAAGATAAAATCTCAAAAGCGACACTAACGAAATATAAATTTAGCGACGGATCAGAAAGTTGATGATTAAACATAAGGAGCAAAACAAAAAACAAGAGAGAAGTAATACCAGAAAAGACTATCATCACATGTTAGAGTTACTGAAAGGGTTACTAAATATCTTGAAACTTCGACAATCTGTAAACCCACCCTTATTTTTCGTTCCGCACCTGAATTTTCACATACTTTCCACCCCCTTCAACTTCAGTACATTTCTTCCTCTCGATAAATCTGACATTCCAAATACAAGTGTACGTGTAAATAAACGAAACAAGTATAATTACAGCAAGTAAAAAGGGAAAAGTGCCAGTGTTTGTTTTACAGTTCTTTTATAATTCAATGCTATTTGGTTGTGACGATAAAGGAGTTTCTGGTATATCATATTAAAACATACATAGCTTATCGCTTGAAGTTATTGGTGTTATAGGAGGTTGAGGTTATTAGGTTTTCTAACTAGTATTATAAATAACAAGGAAACAATATTTTTATATTAAGTTTTGGGCTTCAAAACTCGTGAACTAGGGAAGGTGTTTTTGAAATTAATTTTTTTTATTCTCTCAAGAATAAATAATAACTCTTCATTCATAAAAGATGTTATGTGACACGATTAAATATTAAAACAAAAATTTGACGTAGTTGAGTACGAGTTGTGTGAGATCGTATATTGTGGATTGTGTTGTAATGTGTTCTTAATATTAGCAACTTAAGTTTGTATGTATTTTTTAGTGGTATGATTGAACGTTAGGTGGTTTTATGGTGGGGAAAGTTCTAGTAAAAAGGTTGTTTATTGTGTCTGTTTTGTTTCTTATACGCAACGTACCCCGAATACTCTTAAAACAGGATAATTTCATATTCGTACAAACTTGATTGTTTTGTTTTTACGATCTTTAGAACTTATTTCTTATTCCGCAGTCCGTGAACAGTTCAATATATCTAGAACTCTGAAAAAGTTAGAGGTAAGTGAGATAAGTATTTACAATATAAATGTAGTTTGACTTATTATGAAACTTTTTCCAATTTAATGTACTTAGGTTGCTTGTAGTGTTTCATAGTACATAGTATCAGTTGTAATATTATTATCTGAAGATTTGTGTTTTTGTTTTTTAAACAATTTATATTTTGGCTAATCTTCTAACTTTATGAACCTTACATTCGGAAACTTGACTACGTATTGTTGTTTACTCGCGGCAATTGCCTTAAGGTTTGGTATATTCTACATCTGTCATGATATTAATTCATTATTATTTAGTAATACTAAGAAAAGTGTCGGACAATTCTGTTCAGACAATCAAACCACGTGCAGCTATATGAATCTAATTCTATTTGTAATAATATCTTAGGGTGAAATATATCTGCTAATTATTATCACTTCTATATTTTGTGATTTATTAATGGGTAGATGGTTATTCGAAAGTGAGATGGTAGTTTTTGATAAACAACTGTTTTCATTCATGTGCATCTAACTATTGGATGTCAACTTCCGTCATTTATTACAATACGGAACTAAGATCTATGTGTCGCGTTGAAAAGATAACTTTATTCAAACCTAATATTTTATTTTGTTTGTACGGAACCGACAAATCTATTTATTTAATCGGTGAATCTTGATTTTGCAGCTCAAGTGAACTTTCTAAGACTTCATATTATTACAGCTTCAGTATGATTGAGGGTTTCAAGAAGTTTATACGATACGCTACAATTACAGCTAATTTTTTAATTTTGGTAAGTATTTCTTTGGTTTGAACGTTAGTTACGCTATTATTCATTGTGACCTTTTTGTAAGATAGTGTGCGTATTAGATCTGAGATATAAATACCCGAAGCGCGTAACTTTTTCAATTAAACTTGGTAGTTTTAACATTTTATAAACAACCCAGAGAGAGAGAGAGAGAATTCGAAGAAACAAAACTAGTATCTGTGCCTCTTCTTTCTTATCACGTGTTTCTATCCTACCTACTGATGGTAACGTTAATTAAATAACCTGTGTTTTGTAACGCATATTTTTTAACTATACATGTAGACATCAAATAGTTTTTTCTTTTATATACGTAACTCCCTTAGTGATAGTTACTGCTAGGATACAAGTAACTCTATGAGGAAGGGAGAAAAGAATTGCTTTATGTATTATGGTTAATTTTGCACAGATTACTTCATGATAGATAGGGGGGGGGGCTGTATTACTCCATAATGGACTACTAACTTTGCTTTTTACACTAAAAACGGCTGACAAGTTTTCGCTATAAATGTTTCATTTTCTTTGAATTTCATTATACTAGGCCTATTGTAGTTCGACTTACGAGTTTATTTCCTGCTTCAATTTGTGAAACTTGAAATTTGCTTATTACAATCTTTCAAAATTGGGGAGGGGGGGTTGTTCTTAACTTTAACCTCCTTAAGTATGAAATTTAGGCAACCCGTTGGAGTTTCGGGTTAACGTGTTCTATTTTGTAATGAATGTTTAACTCTCTCTTGTATTAATAAGTGGTGGTATATGATCCTCAAAATCAATACCTTTTTAACCAGTCGATAAAATATAAATAATTCGGAGTCTGGTCAACCAATAATCAGGAATATAGGTTCGAATTCCGCCCCTATTTAATTCTTCATATTACTTCTGTTGAATTTTCGTTTCTTTCTTAATATACAAATTCGTATTTGTTTTACTAAAAAATACACGTGCTATTCGTTACATCTACTTCGATTCGCTAATCTCATCTGAATGATGCTTCGTATTTTTTTTTGTTTCTTTTTAATTTAACTACCTCTCGGAGAGTACTATATAGGCAGTTGTGTGATAATGTAACATTTTATATTTTAACTAGCTATAAGTAATCAACAATTTTTTTTTCTTATATTTTTTTAAATGTATATCGTATTAATCTTAATATTACTTCCTTTCCTTATCATCGGAAAGTCGAACCGTGATTTAAACCAAATTATGTTAACCCAATACACAGCGCTGCACTAACTTTGATAAATCTAGTGCTGTGCAGTTGTAAAGTTTGCCTATATCGTGTAACTCGAGCTTTTCAGAGTCTCGTAACTGAGAGAACTCATTGCACGGCTAGATGCAATCCGCCATTTTGAATTAAGAGGTGGTTTAAGTGCACGAGCTCCTACTTTACCTCTTTATTATAACTGTCTGTTTGTTTGTTTTTAAAAACGATAATCTACAATTATCAATAAACGCAATAAATGCCACAATGTAGCAGTAAAAAAAATTGTTTAGCTTATTAGGATGTCTGTTTTTTACTGTAAACCTCGTAACATTGTGGAAACTCTGATATAACAACACGAATGAAATCATTAACTTTTTATGTTGGTAACATACCCTTAAGTATAAATATCCTTTTTAAGACTACACACTTCTTTCTCTGCAGTTTATCACTCTTGCACAAGTTAAACTGACTCCTATAGAGGATTAAAGCCAACTAGCGTTTCTGTTATTTCGATTGGAATATATGACGACATTTAAATTCTCTCTCGGAGTACATTGTCCTCTATACTACGCTATTAGTACAAACAGACTGCGAAAACCAATTCCGCTTCATTCAAAACCTGTTTTAACAACTGCTCGCTCTTCAAATTTGAGTCGTGATATATTGAGTTAGCATGTTTGTGTATAATACTTTGTCTTAATTTATAGTATCCGTGTGTCTGTTGTTACTAGTGATGACTTGTAAAACAACCACACGCTGGTATCAAGTTTTTAATCGGATGTAACCTTTGTTTTTGTTCTGTTAACATTCAATGAATTTGTTTAACTTGTATAGAAACATCAAAGTGACTTTTTTTAACACGCGCGCACGCACACAATATTCAGTTTCCTGTCCGAAATAAGACTATCATTGAAGTTATAAGAACACAATAATATAGGAAACTCTTGTATCTCGAAAAATAATCTTTTAGATCGTGAAAACTGCATCTTAACCCGTCCAGTAAGAGACTTCTAACTCCGTTTATCTAGATCGGCGGAATTGTACTGTTTGTTATAGGAGCATGGACTTTAGTAGATAAGTCTCACACGAAAGGGGTGGTTGGAAACGACCTGTATTTCAGCTGCAGTGCTATTTTTATCGCCACTGGTGTGATAGCAGTTATCATCACATTTCTAGGACTTCTGGGAGCTGTGAAAAAAATCAAAGGTTTACTCTTAACGGTAAGTTTCTATTAGATACACAAGCTTGGTGGTGAGAACAGAAGTCATAAGTACGTGGCGCTCTCGATGCTGTACCACAACGTTATTAAAATATAAATGGATTATTTATTATTTTGATTGGCTTTACTCGTTGATTTGTTTACGTTCTAATTTAATGCGCAGCTTGTTTCTATATCCATCTTAACTCCTCGTTCTTACTTTAGTAAAGATGGACGTAACACGTTTAACCTGTACAACTTGATTCTTCACATATCCCCCCCCCCCAACAATAGTAGATTCGAAGTAATAAGTGAGGAATGTATATATTTTAATATTAATGTGGTTGAGGTTTCTGGAAATGATTGGAACGGTTCTGAAGAAACGTGAACTGGCTTTTTGTATGTCTGATTCTTGTATCATTCGTTTGTACCGTTATATTCAGTCAGTTTCACTATATAAAATGCACTGGAAATCCGTTAATGTTGCATGATGTTGTAAATCTTGCTTTTAGTTAAGATAAGAATGGAAGATTCAAATATTTTAAATACGTGAATGTAAAGGAAACGATTAAACACAGTGTGTGTGTATATATCTTCATCAAACAAACCTTTGGAAATCCGTTAAATTTAAGAGAACGTTATCAACAACAAATAACTTTCTTGAATAATGAACCGGAATTGAATATCAATAAGTTTGGATATTGTTTTTGTCTTTAAAAAACATCTCCGGGAAATTAGACGCCATCTTTAATTTAATTAAAATATTAGTCGGCATCCTAAGCCTTGTGCCAATTCCTTTTAAGAACTCTTCGTCAGTTTATGTAATCTGTTTTTATGTAATACACTAGAAAGTCAAAATCATTTTAAAATATCTTTTTAATCTGATTGATCTGACAACTTGATCTGATTAGGCTGCTATTAATCTTTGTTTGTTTAAAGCTCACGTTTTCTTTATTCCAGTGTACTTTCAAAATTTAATAATAATTAAACCACGGACTTTACTGTATTCAAATTCGTCTAACGTCAAACAAAACTAAATACAAACTACATTGTTTAACAGCCAGTCCTGTCTTACAAACTACCTAGAATGCATCCAGTAAAATATTAAATATCAAATTATGTCGGTTTTTTTTTAAATGGAAACTTAATTTCAATATTAAGATTGAATGACTTTGATTAGAAAACTGATTTTAGTTTTTGTACAACACTTACGATAAACTTTCTACAGCTTACTCTTGTTTATTAAAATAACTTTGTTTGCTAAGAGACTGAATCTATATGCAACTTTTTAATGTTCCCAGTACTTCATTATCCTTTCCATGACATTTATCGTATTGTTTGTCGGAGGTGTCTTGGGATTTGTGTTTCGTAATGAGGTAAGTACTTAACTTTAAGTTTTAGAATATTTGCCTCTTTAACATGGAAATACAAATCTGAAACGTTTTTATCTTTCTCTCTTTTTTTTTTTTTTGCCCTTGTGACCTTAACTTCATGACGTTGTAGTGCAACGCTTATAAATTTCTTCCGAAGCCGTTATTAGCTTTTAGTATAAAGCTATGCGATCTTGTTCTTTTTCCATTTAATACGTAAGTTGTAACAATTTTTATCGACGAATTAAATACTTTAAGTGTAATAACGACGTCACATGACAATCGTCTAGGTTCTGGTCACCTTGTACATTTCTTCATTAATGTTCCTCACCTTTTTTTAACCTACCTTTTAAGTGTCAAAGCTATAGGTCGCACGGTTGTCCCTCTACTCGTACGTTTATATCTAAACGTATTTTGTACTAGCCCAATATAAATTAACTATACCTTTTTTTTATTTTTTTTCATGTGAGTAAATAGCTTTTTATTATAAAGTTTATAACTTGTCAGTCACTTAACCTTACTTATCAGGTGGAACACCGCGTACATGCTGGCATGTTGAAAAGTGTTAAATATTATATGAATGACACAGCAGTAACTGAAGCTTGGGATACAGTACAAAAACAGGTACGTCTTACTATGTATTTAAATTGTTTGCTTTTAGTCCTGTGATAACCATCCCATACGCTGACCAAATAACTGTTTTCGTTGATAACTGCAAAGAAATTTTGAAAAATTGTAGGAATAAAAAGCTAGTGCTGTACTCTGGTTAATGTATTTTAATCACTGTCTTTGTTTCTTGGTTGTATTAATTTTAAATAACATTTCCTGTATTAAAAGCGGCATTGGAACAAAGTATCGCCGTAAGGCTTAACTACGTATTCTTTATCAGTAATGAATTTATTATACTTTTTTAAAACTATTTTTCTGTGTATTTTTTTCATGAGGATTGTGGCTTTTGAGTGGGATGGATTTTATTTGCATCTCGAGGATTTTTTACCTTAAAATGACTCAAGAGAACTTTAAGGGTTACTGTTTATGTAATAATAGGTTCAGTAATGTTTTGCATCAGAGTTACGTAAACCTTGTCATTGCAGTTCCTTAGGGTTAAAATTTTACTTACGACTCTATTTTTCAGTTTAATTGCTGTGGGATTAAACCCAATGGTAACGTTGCGTACTTACCGTACAGGATCTGGATGGACATGAACCCAAACTTTAAGATAACTGGACCTCAGGTCCCGCAGAGCTGTTGTAAATCGGTAACGGTGACTACTCCTTGTCAGAAAAACCCGTCGTCGGACACAACGTGGACAAGTGTAAGGCCAGATAATAAATATTTACACTTTGTTTGTTTTTTTTTTCAAACTGAAATACCCAAATTACAAAGTAAGGTCAGGTACTTGGTATAATGATACATTTCCAATAAATGTCTAAGACGTTGTGCAGTGCATAGTTAATTTAACTTCTTGAATTTATTAATTTGTATGGGTGGGTTTTCTACACCTTTTTCGGCCTAAAGCTATCTTGTTAAGCTGCTAACAGGTACAGGCGGTTATTGTGTCGTTCGTTTTTTATAACGATGCCCTCTGGAAGATTCTTAAAACTAAGATTACCTTAACAAAATTGTAAACGCATTTTTCTAAACTAATTATGCCTCACGTTGTGTAAATCCATGACTCTTAGCTACGAAATCTTTAACATTTAATCTCAAATGTAAACGAAAATACCATTAACATTGTGATTTTAATCTCTGAATCCTACTGAAGTCCTTTGTGTACTTCACATTTTATTAGTTTTTAACAAGTTTTAAGACTTTGTTAATAAAATCCAATCTTTCGAACCGCATAAGTAGCAAATGATATACATTAAAAATAATAAATTTAATAACTATATTCAGCCTAACTGTTAAAATTATTTAGCACACGTTGATTGGTTCATTTAAAAAAAAGTTTTAATACACAAAACTCTGGTACAACGTCATTTGTTATAGATTTAATTGGCAAGTATAGATATGTCGTAGATTATATTATGTTGTGTTCCATTCCAGTATATAAATTTTGAAAGGACTTCCAGCCACTAGAAATTAATTTATCTTTTCATTTAAATACTCTGTATAAATAAACATTGTAATTACTTTTTTTACTTTCGTAAGAGTGAAAGCGAAAATAGACTACTGCGCCTTTGTGCGTTTTTTTTATAGCTGTGGTTTGTCCAACGCAAGAAAACTTTTTCCATGTTTTTTGACCTGGTAGAGTTATGGTGGTGGAATAACGCATCTACCAAATATATAATGGTTCATTGTGAATATAACGTTCAGAATTAAATAAGTTAGAGAAACTCCTACGATTTTTGGAAAATTAGGATAATTTTCAAATAAAACAAAATATATAGAAGTTTGCAAGTCATAAATGTATTAAACAATTAGTCGCTCTTATTACCAAATATTTAACAGTTCGCTTTTAAAGTAACCCTAATTTTCATAGTGCTTTATTAAAGTAAATACTGTCGTAATTACACCAGTATTTAAACTGCGTAGTTTAAGACTTAACTAATCGTACATCTTATCAAATATTTTAAGCATAAACGTGTTTCAGTGTGATAACTAGATATCCATAGGAAAGGGGAACAAAAAAATAAACCAAAAATATATACTTGTGTTCGAAGTGCAGAACAAATTGTATCTAAACTTCACGTATGAACTGTTTCTATAGGAATGCTATGAAAATGTGAAACGTTTTCTACAAAATCATGCCATGCTTCTTGGAGAGATAGGAATAACTATTGCCTGTATATTGGTAAGTTTTAAAAAATGAAAGAAAGTGCGTAACCCGTTTGTAAAAACTAAAATGTCTTCCTGTTATTACTGGAGTGTATTGTTTTAAATGTACTGTTTTTATACAAAGCGGTACGTGAAGTTTTATAGAATCTAAAAAACGTTATCTACATCTGAAGAAACTGAAATCGCTGAACTAAAAGTCAACACAGTTTGAAGTTGCCTTAAGTTTTTCTGTTTTAACGTTATACAATTATACGTTTTGCAGTATACCCATAAGATCATATTGATATGTACAGGAAAATATCTACAGAATAGAGAAACGAACAAATAACGTGTTTTTTTTTTGTTTTTTTTTACATTCATAGAACTGTTTATTATGTGACGTTCGAGATAATAAAAACAAACCGAATTCAAAATATTTTTCATTAGTAGCGTATTGGCATGGCCAGGTACTTAAGGGTCGCATATTTGAATCCCCGTCACATCATACACGCTCGCCCTTTCAACCGTGGGGGCATTATAATGATAGGGTAAATCCCACTTTTCTTTAGTAAAATAGTAGCCCAAGAATTGGCAATAGGTAGTGGTAACTAGCTCCTTTCCCTCTAGTCTTGCACTGTTAAATTAAAAACCGCTAGAGCAACTTGCTTTCGTGTAGCTTTGCACAAAATTTAACACCAACTCTTTAGTTGCGTCACATAGTGGTTGAGCGTTAAACCTGAGAACTTTAAAACCCTGAATTGGTATCTCTATTCAAACTGTATGAAATGTTTATAACTAGCCTAGTATTTCCATTTAAAAGCTCCTCGTAAGCCTACATACTAATTACTACAATCGTACGCACGTGCTACTTATTGATGAATCCTAAGCCAATCTGTTCAACCCTCGGTCGTCTAATGAAGATGTAATGGAGTTTAAATTTACATTGCACTTAGTTTTGTTATTTATTTGTTATATTCTCCAGATATTTAACAGACGTCTTAATTGACTTCGGTACATGTTTCTGCTTAACATGACTTGTATCTATTTAAATATACCCTATGTGAAAATGTTTTTTGTTTTTTTTTGCCAGCAATTTATGTTTGATTAGTTTTAAGATTTAGCGCAAAGCTACAAGAGAGCTATCAGCGTTAGTCGTCCCTAACTTAGCAGTGTAACACTAGAGGGAAGGAAACTAGTCATCACCACCCACTGTGAACTCTTCCCCAACAAACAGTGCGATTGCCCGTTTTTATAAGCTTCCCCCCCTCTAATTTTAGGGGTAGGAAAGCAAGTATGTTTGTGGGAGGGGGGGGGGAATTCGAGCCACCCGAACCTCAGATTACAAGTCAAGTGCCTTAACCATCTGGCCATGCTAAGCACTATAAGTTCTTTAAGTTTTATTGCATGTATATTTTTATATATGAAACTGATACTTGTTAATACTTTTTTTTTCAGATGTTAGGTTTAATCTTTTCCTGCACTCTTATTTTGATAGGAATGTAAGATACTACTGCCAAATTGTGTTCGATTACTTAGTCACAAAGTTAAGTTGGTCTTTTTCCACACAATTTTAACTTTGTTACTACAACTGTAATAATAGAAACTTGTTCTATACTTAACTTTTTTTAATGACTTGAATTTAAATATTATCGTTAGCGTGGTTTCAAACGAAAGATTGATTTTAAATGACACTGTCTCAAGCTTGAGCGACGTGGGAAAACTGTCTCCTGAGTATCATTGTTATATTTCTTGTATTAACTAAATCAATTTTCTTTTTCTGGAGCTCATAATTTTGACTCTAGATTGGTAAGGTATTACAAATCTGTCATTTACTGATTTCAATTGAGAACTTCATAAAACCATTTTTGTTTTTTATCCTATTCACTGTGTTTTTGAATGTATATTTCTGAAAACTAATTCAAACCATAAAAACGCTTATTGTATGTGAATACATAATTTTTGTATTATTATTATTTTTATTGTTAACGGCAATTTCATAAATTACCTATAATTCTATAAAACAAGCTTTTTTACTCTTGTCAATCAGGTCGGTTTTTCTAGGAAAAAAAAACTTAAACATCTGTACTATAATTTATTTTCTTTTATCACTTTGGTAAATCAAATTGTAAAAGTATTTCGACGATTGATGGTTGAAAAGATTGATGGCTGAAACATTAATTACAATATGAATGTATATCGTAATTTTTGTTATCGAATTTCGATGGTGTCATAATTACAAAACTTGACCTACTAAAATCCAAAATTACATTTGGAATTCATAACCTGAGATTTCGTCTATTTTAATAGCAGTGTTTAAAGTTCAGTTGTGTAAATTAGTTATGTTAATAAACCTAATTATCTCTTGCTGTCAAATAACATTATTTGTGTATTTCTTGGATTGTTTTTTTTTCTGGATTAGTTAGCTGCAAAACAAAAATCTCCAACTACATTTTAAACTTAGTGTTTATCCTAGAAATTGTATGAAATGAACTTGTACACTTATTTACGTGCTATAAAGTCTCGTGTTAAAGTAAATCATGTTTTATAGCCCCATCTGTAGAAATTTTACATCTATTAAATGCAAGAAATATTTCATTATTAAACTTGTTTCAGATACTGAAACATTAATGTTGGTTTTAAAAACAAATTGTTCTGTTTGTGATACTAAATAGTAATTAACATAATCTCATTTTGTTTATAACAAAGAACCAATGCCTAATAAAGCAACCTGTATTATTTTGTGTCGTAGTTTTGTCTGTGAATTCTCACACTGTTTCTCGAAGTAGCAATATCAGTATGATTTCATAAAATCTGTTTGGTTTCAGTAATTATGTATGCATATATTATGTAACTTTAAGGAAACGTACTAAAATTGTACGACCAAAACGGTTTTATTTTAACTACTTGCATCTGTATGTAAATTGGCGTTATTACCAAACTGAAAACACTTAGATGTCTCAACTTAAACGCTTCGGTTTTGTTGGCTAGATATATTATAGCTAAACAGTATCTTCGTAACTCGTGGAATTGCAAATTAGGTTAAAGCTGTTTCCACACTGTTGGTGCCAGGTTGATGTAATTTCTACATTAAGTCTCTATTATATAAAACATTTTTAGTAAACAGACTTGGTCAGTGCACTCTTCAGGGCTTCATTTTTATGTAATGTAAAGATGTAATTAATACACATTTGTTTTTTTCTCTCTCTCTCTCTCTCTCAAGGCTTTGTTCTTTTACAATTTCTCTAATAATGCACGGTTGTGTGTTAATATTTGACACTATATTCAATGACTTAGTTTTTGTTTAATTATTTATAGAAATTCACTAATGTAGTGTTTATTGCACAACTCTAACGCACTTTTTTTTCTATGCTGAACCTAACAAGTCCCTATACTGAAAATATCAAACTTTTGAATGTTTTGTTTTCTCGCCATGAGAAAAGTTTTTAACGAACGAAACCACTAATCTGTGTGGGTCTTTGGCTATATTTGAGCTGAGAGGAGGGGTGGATGGGTACAGAGAACCTTTCCTACCCCCTCGACAGTTGATTAATTTTATTTTTATTTTTATTTCGGAAAAAGAGTAGCATGACAACGAAAGGACTGGTTTATGCATCCATAGCCCTTTTTAGGCCCACGTTAATGTGTGTAATACTCTTAGCCTTTTGAGATGACATTGTTTATTTCGTCTGGTTTTATTTTACCGAAAGTTGTACACATTCGCAAACGGTTCCTTCCATGACCTCGTACTTCTAATTTTACCCATTTAAGAATAGATTGTACACTTATTAACTTAATATACTATTAGTATTTTAAACTAATATAATTAAATTCCAGATTAACGTAACCCTTCTATAGATTTGTAGGTATTTACTGGGACGAGATCCTAGGTTTATTTGTATTATGTATGCAAGAACGATTTGTTTTACATAGCAGATCATTTTCATACAAACGTTTTGGAAGTAATTTTGTATACCGTGAACGTGCCCGTTAGGTAGTGGTTGTAAATTTGTACAAAAAAGGTGCTCACGTTGATTCTGGTTATGTTAAATGCTTTTATAATGGTACAGACGTAAGTCGCCCAACTCGTCTTTTAAAAGTGACGACCAAAATCAAACCTCGAGAGCCCATAAAATCAACTTAGACTTTTCAAACCAAGGTACAGAAACATTTAGTTTTTTTTTTTTTTCCTAATTATGTCACGTTTAGTAGATGACTGAAACACCTGGTTCCAAATATACAAGCAACAACAATTTAAGGCCTTAATTATAAGATTATCGAGAAAAGGAAAAACCAAAACAATTAAAAGTTTGTGTACTTCAATCTGTTCTAGCAGTATTTGTATGATGTTTTTGGCTTTATATTCGTTATTGACATTTTATTAAAACAGCGGTAAGAAACTACCACGATCACTTCACACATTTTATTTGACATCCAACATAAATTAGTCCTCACCTCCTGTGAAATTTGTATGTAACATATAAAAATTCGCGCATATTGAGAACGTTAGATAAATATTATACATACGTCACAACATCAGAACACCAAACTGTAACTTGCACGTTTCAATGTGACTGTAAACGTTTCGAAGACGTTCGTGGAAACGTTTAACAAATTGTTTGTTTACGTATATGCTTGGCAACCTCTTAAACAGAGGCTCGTATTGTTCTGTAAATTCTACTAGTACCTTGTGAGGATATTTTTGGTGGTAAAGCCAAAGTAAATGACTAACTGTTGACTTGCGAAATATGCAAATTGTTTTTAATACCTCCTCATGAAATGAAATAAATCGAGACTCTCGATTCTCTGCTGTTGTATCTCCATATAAAAGAGAATAACTGTCCAACAAACCACTTTCGTTATCAATCAACCAGATGGCGTTAGTCTTACGAGATTTCACGAGATTGTGGATGGTTTCTTCCAATATGGAAGGTTTCTTCTCTCGATCTGCTGCATCTTGCATGCTTGCCACCCTGGCACGTGGAAAGAAAAATCCTTTTATTGTTAGCCTAATTTTAGCATTTAACTAACTAACTGTACAAGTATGCAGTCAGTCTTGTGAATCTAAAAGCATTTTAAAGTAAGTTTAATAGTTTCATTTAATAACAACATTTCTATTACTAAGCAAATCTTAGTTGGTCTGACTTAATTATCGTGCAGTTGGTTTGACCATTAGTATGGTCAAAGTTAATTACAACCCCTTCACTAATAAATTATACTTCTTGCAAAAATAACTTTATTTTGCTTCCGTTGGCCTGTTCAACATAAAGTAAACAAACAGAAGGATTATAACAGTTCTATTGGTGAAAATAAGTATTTGTTATCCACATAAGCACAAGCCAACAGGAACATGTATTTATACAAGTGCTTAAACTGTAATCTTATTTTTAATTAAATTTCTCAAATCAATCTTACATTTTCAACATCTATTTCGTGCAACCTCTTAGATAAAGTTTAAAACTTGTCTGTTTTAGGTGTCAATAGATATTTCACCATAGCGAAAGTCTTTATCTAGGCTACGCGAAAGCTTGGATTTTTTTTTGTTGTTGCTTTTCCTCGCGCTACCGGTTGTCATTGTTCACCACGTGATGACGTATTTTCTTTAAGCTTGTAGACTTTAAGGAGAGCTTCAACTGCACCCATTCTGAACCAACAAGAAGCAGGTCTGTTTCAATAAGTTGTTTGACATGTCGCTGGTGCATAAGCCGTCCACAGCTGACACGAATAATCAACCACAAATACATACGAGTGTAGTGTATTATTTCGGTGAATGAATAGCAAGACGGTATCGTTCCAACATTCCCATGTTAGTGTTATACTTTATTATTATAGTTCTTACATCTCTCGTATCTCTATGCAGGAGCTTAATTTACTTCCATGTTTAATTTCGCAGTAGGAAGAAGCCAACTGTTCAACTCTTGCTGTCTCTGCTCTCGGACGAGAGTTAGTTTAAATTCTGTCATAATTTCCTCTTGCTGACTTCTTTAGTTCTTTCCGAATTCATAATAAACGGTATGTTTGTGATTTTACAATGGTAGAAAGCAGCTTTCTATAGTCTTTGTTATTTATGTTACAACTGGTATTGTATTCGTACTTTTTTGGTGGGGTTAATAAATCTAGCTTATCATATCGAGATGTATTACATTAATTTAGTCTTTCACATTTATGTATTGACAGAAAAGTTTTAGAAGGCTTTATAAATTAGCTGTTGTGTTTTCGCTGTTTAAATAAGAGACTGGGTAACTCCTACATACAGTTTTTCTATTCTCGAAATTTTTACAAACCTTTATTTAAACTGTGTTTATTCTTTAATGGAATACTTTAACCTTGGGGTGCATTATAAGAATGATATTCGATCTATTAACGTAAATGGAGGGGGGCTGCTGGCTGTCTGCCTTCCCTCTGGTCAGTAGTTCACAATTAAAAACGGTAGCAGATAGTATTAGTAGCTTTGCCATTAATACAAAACACATATATTGGAAGATATTAAAGATCCATTATTTATTCCAACAATACATAAATGTTGGAAGATACTGGAAATCCATTGTTCATTCTATTGTCAAAGGAGACAATTATACAATGACACACAAACATTGGAATATATTAAAAATCCATTATTTATTCCATTGTCAAATGAGGCAACTTTGCAACAACAAGAAACTTAGTAATGAATCTTTCCCAGGGTATTATTAGGGACCCCAGCTGCCAGCTTATAAAGTTCCTTGTTGGTAGTATTTTCGTCACGTTAAATTCACTGTTATGAAACGGAGTTGTGGTTAACACTTCTTACTCTAACGAATAATGTATATTGAACTAGATACATTTAGACTTTTCTTAACAATAATACGTGCATCATGACATAACTTTTGATAGGTTATCTTAATATCACCAAAGGATATACTGAGACTAGTTAATTTAAAAACAAATGTATCTTATGGCTTATCCAGAAGCGCATGGAACCAGCTACAAGTTAGGTAATGTGAAAAACGTAAGTAGTGTTATACAGAACTACATCTCATTTCGTTTTTCTCCGTTGAAAATACTTATGTTCTTCCCGATGGGGCTTTCAGGTTAAACGACAAAATTCGTGTAAAACATTTATAACCTCGTATAAACTAAAATGTTTGGTTCATGCAAGTCTTACCTATCGTAATTCCCAGTGACGTAGTCAAAAATAATCAGATCACTCCACTGCGCAAGCTCTACAAGTTGTTCTATGCTTAGGTTGCGAAGTTCCAAAGTTTTTCGAGAAATTGTTTGTTGTTTTTCTAAAGCATGGTGCAGGACTTTTGGCATTCTCTCCCTGTGGGATAGAAAATAATCGAAAAGACGATTTTCATGGACATCTAAATATCAGAATAACGAAACGTGGGAGATGCTGTTACTACTGAACTCGGTGGCTGGGCAATTTCTTAAACAATAGGGTTACAGTAACCTCTCTCTGGATGTGACTACATCAATGACAAACCCTAACCTCTCGTTAGATATTACACCCTCACTTGAGAAACGTCAGCAGCTGATGGGCCATTCCAATCTGTAAACAACGCTAAAAACATATTTTGTACAATTAATGAGAGATGAAACAGAAAGGAACCAGGGCTACACTTTTAATATCAAACCTTTTATTTTAATGTTGAATATGTTAATGGCGTTGAGCAGATATCAATAATTCTTGCCCCCTGGCGGTTAAGAGGTAAGACTGGGATTTTTTTTTAAAGAAACAAATCGGATGTCAGTATTCATAGTAGACACAGTACAGAAAGTTCACGTGTATCTTTAAACTTAACAAGAGGCAAACGAGAATAGTATCGTTACAATGGTGTACGATGAAAAATATTTCAGCCATCAAAATAATATTAGAAGTCCTCTTGAGACTTTCACTTATAATGAAGGTGGAAAAAATTTGTGTACTTTCAGAATATTTTTCTTTTACCAGTAACTGGCCATATCATGCAATTCATTTATTTTCGAAAGTCTATGAACGTATTTTCACTAATCAACACAAATTTTAACGAGCATTCCAAGAAGAAAACTTACAGGAATGTTACTGAAACTCACAAGAAGTTAAGAATATCATTCTTAGCACTAGGCTCACGAATCAACGAGTTCTGTTTGTTATAAATAAGAACACTTTAAGATAGCAGTATAATTTCCAACATACCCGGATGTCAGGTGCAAAAAAGACCTCTTCCTCTATTGTCACTGGGTTGATGTTTGTTTGTTTTTTATTTCGCGCAGAGCAACATGAGGGCTATCTGCACTAGCCGTCCTTAAATTAGCAGAGAAAGACTAGAGAGAAGGCAATTAGTCATCACCACCTACCGCCAACTCTTGGGCGACTCTTTTACCAATAAATAGTGGGATTGACCATCACATTATAACGCCCCCACGTCTGAAATGGCAAGTATGTTTGGTGTGACGGGGATTCGAACCCGCAACCCTCGGATTACGAGTCGAGTGCCTGAACCACGTGATCAGATCGGGCCTTAGGTTGATGTTTAGTTGTTCGATGTTATTCTTTAATTCAACATAACCTAAATACATTTATCCACGTATTGAAATACTGAAATTGTCTAAATTACTCAAGTGATTCACAAAATAAATTTCCTTTATGGAATACACATAATGCCAAGCGATCAAAGATTACTTTTCGAAGTTGAAAAGAGAGAAAACGTGTATTTTTTATTAAAACGTAAGCCTTACCGTTCGAGATGATCGATCCACTGTATTAAAGCAACGGTTGAGTTTAATACCCATCCAGATCTGGACAGAAAGTTCGAAATATTGTTTTTTTTCCACTGCTCACCAATATTCGGTACTGAAAGAGTCACTGCTGGGACGTGATGTATGCCGAGAAGACGTGACAAGTAGAAGGATAAAAGTTCCCCTGAAAATAAATACGTGATCATCTGATATATCTCGTTGTAAGGAGTTATTTATCCAAAACCTAACTGATAAAAAACAACAACCCTCAAACCACTAAATTGTTACAGACATACTTACTATTTTAATGTTTGGAAAAAAAGGTCAGAAATGAGAGGGTAAAATTATCAAAAAAACATGATAATAAAGGTAGTGATTTAGAAAACTGAGATTTAAGATGTGGTAGTTTGTTTGTTTGTTTGTTTTGAATTTCGGGCAAAGCTACACGAGGGCTATCTGCGCTGTCCCTAATTTAGCAGTGTAAGACTAGAGGGAAGGTAGCTAGTCATCACCACTCACCGCCAACTCATGGGCTACTCTTTTACCAACGAATAGTGCGATTGATTGTAACTTTATAACGCCCCAACGGCTGAAATGGGCGAGCATGTTTAATGCGACCGGGATTCGAACCCGCGATCTTCGGATTACGAGTCGAACGCCTTTACACGATTGGCCATGCCGGGCCAGCTGTGTTAGCTGTTTGTACATTTGGAAAGTATATGTATTTAATTTACGTTATTTATGTTTACTTAAAGTGGTATTTATATGTTTTTTTTTGTTATAAATTATCAATGAAACTATTTCCTGAAGAATGACGACCTCTGACATCACAAAACTGGTAGAATAAATTAATTTAAAACAGTAAAAAAAACAACTTATGTTTTAATGTTTTATACATATTTGTATACCTTTAAACGTACGTGTATTAAAAACATAAATAAAAAATTAGAAATTACGAACATATCAAAGTTTGAAAATCGAGGATTAAACGAATACCAGTTTAAAAAATAAAACAGTGAGTGACAAAAAAAATCTTGGAATTGAGGGTTTACTTGAGGACCTTGGGGCTAATAGGGTCAGTAATATACTAAATAAACACATCAGAACCTTGGGGCTAATAGGGTCAGTAATATACCAAATAAACGCATCAGAACCTTGGGGCTAATAGGGTCAGTACTATACCAAATAATCGCATCAGGACCTTGAGGCTAATAGGGTCAGTACTATACCAAATAAACACATCAGGACCTTGGAGCTAATAGGGTAAGTACTATACCAAATAAACGCATCAGGACCTTGGAGCTAATAGGGTCAGTAATATACCAAATAAACGCATCAGGACCTTGGGGCTAATAGGGTCAGTACTATACCAAATAAACACATCAGGACCTTGGGGCTAATAGGGTCAGTACTATACCAAATAAACACACCAGGATGAAATAATAATCAGTGATGACGAGAAACCCACTTGTTGAGAAATTTATATGCAAAAACGGCTCGTTTGGGCTGAGAAAACACTTTACATAGAAGAGCGAACAACGTTTCGACCTTCTTCGGTCATCGTCAGGTTCACAAAGAAAGAGGTAACTGACCGGAAGCTGACCACATGTTTGAAAGGGGTTGTGTAACTGTGTGTCGAAATGTAGAGGGCGGTATTAGATGTTTGAATATATAATTTTATTTATTATATTAATATAGGTATAAAGGCGTTCCTTTATATTGGTTTATTTTGGGTTTAAGTTGTTGTATAAGTAAGGCTTCTTTAATTTTACGTTTGTTTATGTTTGTTTCTTTATTTAGTATTTGAGTGTTTTCTATGGTTATGTTGTGTTTATTTGACTTGCAGTGTTCGAAAACGTGTGAAGGTGACTTTTATGTTCTTTGAATCTGGTTTCCATTTTTCTACTTGTTTCTCAATATAGAAGTCGTGGCAGTTATTACATTGTATTTTATAAATAATGTTGGTGTGGTGTTTGTCAGTGTAGTTTTTACATAGTATAGACCTCAGTTTTGTGCCGGGGTTTTGAATAAATTTGGTATTAATTGGAATGTCATATTTTGTGACTAATTTTGCCAAATGTTGGTTATTTGTTTGCTGATGTCGGGAATATATGGTATACAGCAGTATATGGTTTCGTGGTTTTTTGATTCGTGAGCTGTATTTACTTTAGTTGGTTGATTTTGCTTTCTGTCTAGGTGTGTGCGTATAATGTTTTCTACGGTTTGTGGAGGAAACTTATTGATGTTGGTGAAGTATTGTTTTATTTTGTCTAATTCATCGTTAATTTTATCTGGTGAGCATAGTTTTATGGCTGTGTTTTTGGTTTCTTAGTATGTTGAGTTTTTGTTTTGTTTCATGTGCTGAGTCCCAAGGAATGTATAGTCCAGTATGGGTGATTTTTCGGTGGATTTCTGTTTGAAATTGTGTATCAGTTCTTGTAATTTTGAGGTTAAGAAATGATATTTGATTGTTTTCTTCCTGTTCACATGTGAAGTTGATGTTGGGATGTATAGAGTTAATGTGATTGAAAAAATTAAGTATGTGTTCTGTAGATTTGAATCCCGCTACCGTGTCATCTACATATCTATACCAGTATAGTGGTGGTTGTAATGCTGTGTTAATTGCTTGTGTTTCAACTTGTGTCAAAAATATTGGCTAGAACTGGTGATACTGGGTTGCCCATGCTTAGGCCGTTTGTTTGTATATAGTTTTGGTCGTTGAACATGAAGTTTGTCTTTATCGTGGTGAATTCTATGAGGGTTGCTAACTGGTTACTGGGAATTTCTATAGTTGGGTTAGGGTCTCGGATATAGAGTTCTAAGGCTATCTTGCAGGCTTCAGTGGTTGGAACTTCTGTAAAGAGGGATATAACATCGAAACTGGCCATTAAGGCTTTATGATTAAGTTGACTTAGATTAGACTTGAAATTAAAAGAGTCTTTGGTGAATGAGCTGGCTGATGTTACATATCTGGAGAATGCCCATGCTATGTATTTACCAAGATTGTAATTAAACGATTCATATGTGGACATTATTGGTCGTAATGGACAATCTGGTTTATGAGGTTTGGGGATGCCGTATATTTGTGGTGTGCGTGAGTCGGTTTTACGTAGGTAGGAATAAAGTGTTTGTGAAATTGTGTTGGCTTTATACCAAATAAACGCATCAGGACCTTGGGGCTAATAGGGTCAGTACTATACCAAATAAACACATCAGGACCTTGGGGCTAATAGGGTCAGTACTATACCAAATAAACGCATCAGGACCTTGGGGCTAATAGGGTCAGTACTATACCAAATAAACACACCAGGACCTTAGGGCTAATAGGGTCAGTACTATACCAAATAAACACATCAGGACCTTGGAGCTAATAGGGTAAGTACTATACCAAATAAACACATCAGGACCTTGGAGCTAATAGGGTCAGTACTATACCAAATAAACACAGATCTTGTACCCAAAATACTTTAATCATGGGTGTGAAACGTCATACTATATTTTACTGCTGTGGTCAGACAATTAATGGGTTGGTTTACCACCACCCAACCAAATCACAGGTGTGTAAGTAGATTCACATATATACTTTTTAATACTATGATTTAAATTATATCGTGAATCATTGAAAGTAACATTTCTGAGAATATTCTTTGGCTTTTTTTTTCAATTATAGTAATATTTGTTGGAAAGTTTAGTATCTTTGATTCTTAATATGAATTCTGAAAGAAACGTGAGTGAACAAAAAAATCGACTGTAATAAACACTGTAAAAATTTAAACAATCATATTGACACTGTTCTCTAACTAGCGAAATGATTGTCAGTCGAAACCATAATTGAGCACACCAATAGATTATTCAACAACCAGAAATAAAGACCATTTTGATAATGAGCAAATCAACCAAGGAAAAGAATCATGGATAGTCAATAAGTATGAATACTTATACATACGTCACTATGGTCTAAAATTAAAATGTTCACAAATTCTTAAAAGAAGGTTTTACAACATCTATTAAAACTATGCAATCTTTAAAGAAATAATTTTTATAGTATTTGTAGCTGTACGAATACTACAAAAAACAAAACAAAATATTTTTGATTCGTTGCATCGCTTGGAAATCTAATATATTATTTCGGCTTTGATCTTGTATTTTACCAGTTTAGTTGAAAAGGAACTTCGACAAATTCTTTAATTAAAGGCAAAAACGAAAAGTGATTTTAAAGTGCTGAACTGAGAAATAACCTTTTGTACCAGAAGAGCTTTAGTCATATGGTGATGAATTTTGTATTGTTTCTACAAATGGTTCATAAAATTAATTTTTCTTTACCTTGTATTAAGTAGTCATGAGGTGCCCTGTATCTGGCACAGACGTGAGATCCATCTTGAAAGGTAACGTACTGATTTTAGGTCTCCCACAACGATTCCATGTAGGGGGCTCTATTTGCACAACTTGTAGGTGGCGCATTCGATAAATAAAATCCCAAACTTCATTGTCGGTAACACCTAATTTGAAAAAGGCATATTAATTGCGTTCCTGAGAAAGTTCTTTAACACCAAACTATTAACATTCGTGTTGAAAAATGCCAGAGCTACCTAAGCAGTAAAATTCATAACGTTAATAATTTTGTCTGGTTTACAATAATAAACACTGAAGTACGTAGCAATTAAGTTTTGATGAATTTGATGTAGAACTGTAAAATTATCTTGAGTAACAATTACTATTAACGACATTTCTATTTTAATGGAGCGAAATCACGCTTCATGTACTATAAATATTTAAATAATAAGTTTGTTTGCTTTATAGCGAAACCACGTTGGGATATTTTCTGTGTTACTTGTATTTTATAATGCTAAAATACATTTGTAGAATCCTATATTAATTCAGCTTGTGATATTGTTTGTATGTCCAGCTCACTCCTTGCACATTTGTTAAGTTAAAAATACTGAGCTTGGCAGGCACACTTGGAATGACTCGAGGTTGTCCTTGTCTGTATGGCATAGCCTTCTTACCAAGGGGCGTCTGAGGTTTAAAACACGCTATGAAAATCACTCAGATATTATGGGATGTGAGAGTATATTTTCTGGATCAATGAGCCAGACTCTAGCAACGGAATCTGTGTATTTTATCCTTTCTGGATCTCAGAACGACATTTTCGACACTTTGTTCCTATCCTAACTCATATAACATTACCACACATGCTCAGGTACCAAAGTACCTGTTTATTGTTGCTGTTTTAACAGGTGAGAATTCCCTAGTGATAACTAAAGAAGTAACTGGGTTTAATGGAGGAGTCTGATCGGAACACTGGGGCTTCTACAAATCATAAGGACGCCAGTGGATCCTGCAGTGGAGCAAGTGATTTTATATTATTATTGTTATCAAATAATGACTTTGTACACTAACAACTAAACGTATTTAAAAGGTAATATAGTTTGTAAAAAAACTAATCAGTTATTTTTTTTTATTAATTACTTTGTACATGTTTCTACTTTCGATTTTATCAAAACAGTAAGTCTTCGTAACAGGTTTCAAATTGATATGTGTACATTAGAATGTAAATTTTGCGTCTTTTTATTTGTGTCTCTGCTCATCCGTTAATTTGTATTTCTGGAATATTTACATTTTACAATAGCGTGTGTACTTTGTGGGGGGGGGACTACGCGCAATTAGTTATGGATTCGTCAAAGGCAATATGAGGAACATCGAGAAATAGAAGGATGAACAAAATAAACCGTTATTTTAATCTTATAAATCTTTCGCTAAGAAAATGTAGTGTTTAACTCCAATGTCCATTTAGGATTTTACCAAAGAAAAATCTGTGAAAGGGCTCAGAGCAAAACGTTATAGAGCAACATATGGTTTATTTTGAATTTCGCGTAAAGCTTCACGAGACCTATCTGTTCTAACGGTTCCTAATTTATCAGTGTAAGGCTAGAAGGGTAGGTAATCATCACCACCCACCTTCAACTTTTGGGCTACTCTTTACCAAAGAATATTGAGATTGACCGTCGCTTTATAACCCGCCCATGGCTGAAAGGGCGAGCAAGTTTGGTGTAATAGAGATTCGAACCTGTGTCCCTCAGATTACGAGTCGAGTGCCCTAATCGCCTGGCCATGCCGGGCCTAGCAATAGACGTTTTGTTTATCTGTTTGTGATTAAGCACAAAGCTGGACAATGGACTATCTGTGCTCTGCCTACAATGGGTATCGAAACCCGGTTTCTAGCGGTCGGAATCTGCAAACATAGGTGGAAGAATGTTTTTGTACAATGACGTTATGGTGTATAATGAACTGGCACAAAAAAGCCTGAATTTCAGACCCAAGTTCTAAATTGCTTCTCTCATACAATAACGAAAATTACTAAATTTTATTCCATGTTTTAGCCGAAATATTAAAATATGTAAGTCAGATTTTACAATGGCTCATCTAATTTTGGGAAGTGGTGAATATAAACTTCGAAAAGCTATATATTGCAGTATCTAACCTAGGCCTAACAAGCGAAAAAATACAAATCAACTATTTTTCAAGCGAATACCAATCGTGAATGCTCTTTCCTAAAGCTTATTAAGAGTGTGTGGGTAGGTGTGTTTTCTTATAGCAAAGCCATATCGGGTTATCTGCTGAGTCTACCGAGCTTATTAAGATACGTAAATTACATCGTATCCGTCACAGCAAGACATGTGTTAGAAAACATTTACTGTCTGTATTGGCCCGGCATGGCCAAGTGTGGTTAGGCGTTCGACTCGTAATTCGAGGGTCGCGGGTTCGAATCCCGGTCGCACCAAACATGCTCGCCCTCCCAGCCGTGGGGGCGTTAAAATGTGACAGTCAATCTCACAATTCGTTGGTAAAAGAGTAGCCCAAGGATTGGGAGTAGATGGTGATGACTAGCTGCCTTCCCTCTAGTGTTACACTGCTAAATTAGGGACGGCTAGCGCAGATAGCCCTCGAGTAGCTTTGCGCGAAATTCAAAAACAAACAAACTGTGTGTATTGGACAGACGTCGATCAAATTGTAAAGAACTTAGGAGAACATCAACAGTCTGTTTAAAAGATTCTTCTTTGAAATGGCCCTCGAGTGACACAGCGGTATGTCTGTGGATTTACCCTGTAGAAATCGGGTTTCGATACCCGTGGTGGGCAGAGCAAAGATGGCTCTTTGTGTGGTTTTGTGTTTAATTACAAACAATCAACAAATCTTTGAAATGAAATATTTGAACTCACAAGTAACACACCTTTTGAGACCAATGAATCTACTTCTTCTGACCAAAATATGTCATCTTCCACTACTGGAATCCCTTTAAAATTCTGAACACCAACAGACGTCCTGGACCGACGACCAGAAATATCAAAGGGAACCTGAAATTTGGGTATTTTCTTCTCCAACGAAACCAAGGATACTTTCAAAGTTGGAGGGACTTTGTACTGGTTTACTTTTACGTCCTTTGCTGAAAACGTGTTGCTACTAACACGTATTCCAAAAGGAATTAAGAGTTTGTTAACTGACTTGATCCACCTTTCCTCTCCATTCAGAAGTTGCTCTCGGAGCACTTCTTTATATGAATCTGTATTGTCTTTTAACGTGTTCAACTGTTGTTTATTTACTGAGTAAAGTAACAATTCTGTAACGTTTCCTTCCGATGTAAATGAATCTTTCACGCCTTCTTTTGCCGAGACAAAACTTTTCTCTTGCCGACGTCCTTGAATTACACGTGAGTTTCGTGTTCTTCTCTTTCCCTTAGGAAGTCTTAACGACACTAAGTTTGCAGGTTTTGAGGCTGACTTTCCATTTCTTTCGTGTGCTGTCTCACTGTATGCGGTATTATCTAGTTTCACTATCTTGAAGTCTTTCCCTCCGACAGGACCACGATTTGATTCCGCACTGTATCGACTTCGATACAAAAGGTAATACGGTAAATTGGGTATCTCGTATTTACCGTACGTTCGTTTTAATTTCCTTGGAAAATACGATTCTTTATTTAAAACTGCCAACTCCTTTTTACTAAAAGAAAAATGTTTTTGTTGGATTGTTATGAACGTACATACCATCAAGAAAGTCACAGACAGAAATCCACTCGCTGCTATCAAGTGATACATACGTATCGTAAACACTTTCATTCTGGGAGGTTACCCCTTGTGGTAGAGATCCATATTAACTCTGAGTCTCGCTATGGGATGAGCTTCAAACTCTTAGATATCCATATTAACTCTGAGTCTCGCTATGGGATGAGCTTCAAACTCTTAGATATCCATATTAACTCTGAGTCTCGCTATGGGATGAGCTTCAAACTCTTAGATATCCATATTAACTCTGGGCCTCGCTATGGGATGAGCTTCAAACTCTTAGATATCCATATTAACTCTGGGCCTCGCTATGGGATGAGCTTCAAACTCTTAGATATCCATATTAACTCTGAGCCTCGCTATGGGATGAGCTTCAAACTCTTAGATATCCATATTAACTCTGAGCCTCGCTATTGGATAAGTTTCAAACTCTTCTTCACATATCATCACTTTTATTTAAAAATAGAAACAGTTTCTTCTGCTGAATCGTTTCTTCCAACAGTAACCATTGAAGTGAGTCCCTCGTTCCAAAACAATGATTTATAAGACCTGGATGGGAAAAGAAAATGGACAATGAATGTTTAACATAACACGAGTCAAAAAAAAGTTGAAGTAAAATTCTGAAATAGTAGGTTTTCTACTCGTTTGTTACACACCCTTCACTCTATGGTAAATTTACTATGCATTTTATATAGGACCTCTTTATGTTTAGCTTATACATGTTCTCTTCAAGTTCAAAACCAATATACGTATGTCATGTATGTGGAATAACTAGAAATTATACATGTTAACATTCATGGACTTCACCTTTACGGAGGTTGCAGAATGATCAAATGCGTGATTATAGGAAAAAATGCTAGTAGAAGGTTTTACAGATGTCCAAGTTTGAGTTTAGTAAGTTATAATTACGTGGAACATAAACTAAGTTTTAAATTCATGACACCTATTCTACGGTTTGTTCAATAAGGTTGGATCGACCTACTGACAATAACAACAAATACTGTTAAAAATTGCGTTTGACGAAGTGTTTATTACAAATAGAAAATGCCCAGGAAATTTCACAATAACTATAATAATTTAGGTTTTAAAACTGAAGTCAAAACCAAGTCATGTCTGCTGCACATAATATTTAATTAAAAAACTGTTTCCCACACACCTCACAACGACTACATTGTCATTAAACTTCCCCTATACAGCTTCCTCAAACACCGTCCTAAATATTTTGATTACACGGTGTTGTACAAAACTAGTTGCTAACAGATTTAACCTTCTTAACGTTCTTTGTTTCTGAATGTTTGCTGTTGTTATCACAGACAAAACTATAAAATTGACGTTTTAGCATAAGCTCGACTATAGCTTGGACTTAACTGAAAAAGGTTGCACATTGGTTAGGTTTATTTTGAATTTCGCGTAAAGCTACACGAGGGCTATCTGCGCTAGTCGTTTCTAATTTAGCAGTGTAAGATTAGAAGGGTAGCTAGTCATCACCACCCACCGTCAATTCTTGGGCTACTCTTTTGCCAACGAAAAGTGGGATTGACCGCCACATTATAACATTCAATGACTGAAAGAGAGAGCATATTTGGTGTGACGGGGATTCGAACTTGCGACCCTTAGTTTACGAGTCGACTGCTTTAACCACCTAGCCATGCTAGGCCAATATTACGTCTTCACAAGATATTGCTGCATTTGTTGTAAAGTGCAAAAATGTACAAATATTACCTATGTAATGGCTACCTAGGGCTCTAACCCCGAATTTTAACATTATAGTCGATCAGTTTTATTACTTAGTCACTAGGGGGCTCACTACACATTGTAAAGGACACCTCTTCTGATTCTACTTGATAAGTTTGTTAGAGGAATTTAAATAAAATAGCAGAACATGCACATCTCACCGGTCACGAGATCTGTGCTAGCCATCCCTAGTTTAGTAGTGTAAGACTAGAGGGAAGGCAGCAAGTCAGCATCACCCACCGCCAACTCTTAGGCTAGACTTTTACCAAGTAATAGTGGGATTGATCGTCACATTATAACGCCCCCACGGCTGAAAGGGCGAGCATGTTTGGTGCGAAGGAGATTCAAACCCGTAACCCTCAGATTACGAGTCGAACGCCTTAACCCATCTCGCCATTTAATGGAAGTTTATAGGCTACAAATCAACACTTGGGTTTTCTCTTACAAGGGAACTACTGATTTATGGAATCCCACATCCTTACTGAGAACTATAAATAAGAAATGTGTACAAACGACTTATAAGCTTATTCGCATTATTCTTAAAAAAAAAGTATATTCAGTCGTCAGCTTTCGTATTACCTTTGCCAGTCTTTGACAAACAGATGTCTGTAAATCCGAAAGTTAGGACTAAAATGTATATTTTCTAATCTTTGACACATAGATATCTAGCAGTTTGAAAGCTAGGGACTGAATAAACCTTTTCACTAAAAATTATAACTAACAAACTATTGTTGGGTTTCTTAAGGGTACTTTTCAGTTATATTGATAAGTCATCACTTGAAGAACTAAGTTAATCATATTCAGAAATCTTCAACGTGTAATTGCATCATACCATTGAAAGACGTTTTTCTACTTATACAAAGAAATGCATAGGTTGATTTAAAATGATTTTGAATATGCAAGTTAGAAAGCCACGTGAATACCACTGACTATAATAAAGTCCTGGAAGAACAGCATGTATAAAACTACATTTTGATATTGTTTGGCGTTATGTAGGTGATATGATGCTACTCGAAATGGACTGTTACATATCCTTCCAAAAAGGCGATAGATTTTGAGTAGCACCATATCACCTAGACCATAAAAATGTGTTAAGATGAACTATTTAGAATTTCAAGACGAGGATATCCCTAGTATCTGAAGGTATCGAAACACAAAGGAATATGGATCATCAGGAAAATTCAGTAGGAAACACAGCCTAGTTTAGAAAGCAAAGTTAGGTGTCTTCTAGCAGATGATAATCCGCGAACACAGAGATCAGTGGTAAAGCCCATCTACGTGTTCTAGACAATAACATACATCATAGTTAAGAATGATCGCCATCTGAAAAAAAAAAGACCAACGGGGATTGTTTCATCGAGATAAGGCTCCCGAACATACGGCCTATTCAATTATTGTGTACCTCAAGCAGCTGAATAACGAAACGAGTATATATCTTATTTCATAAGAGGACACACAGTTGAAGTCCCCACTGGGAATCGCCCTACGCTTACACTAAGTTCTATACACACTATAGAAAGTATCAAGATGATGGGAGTGGTTTTGGAGCTTTTTTTTTCAATATAATATTTGCTGCATGGACATTGTCAAAACCTACAATCGTCAAATAAAGCATTACCTGACGAGGCGACATGGACTGTAACAACGTGGTGAGGCTCCAAAATCATTTTAACATAATATATTAAACCTACGTATTGTAACAATGCTAACAATCGTGGGAAATCCTCATGAGCAACTCATTGTGTTCTTCCATTCGGAATTTTAACAATGTGGTGATATAATTCGCGAATAACTCAATAGAAACTAATTATTTTTAAGAGGCACATTGACAAATGGTGATGTACTTTTGTGGCACCAAATATTCAGCTCTGAAATGTACTGTAACATTTCACATATTATAAGATACACTGAACAGATGCTAAGACTAATTAAAGGAAGCTCGTTTTTCAGTGTTTAAGCTAAATCTAATGTTGTCTGTCTTTCTTAGAGAACGAGATAAGATAACCGCTAAACCTACTAGAACTACGACGTTTTAAAGGAAACCTTTAATTGGTCGATGTAGGTTTTATATTACGAAGAAAAGCAATACGGTACCTATTTAACAATATTTCAAACTATGGCACATCATCCAGCCTATTTCTCAACAGTGGAGACCAAATGTTATCTTTACAGGTGACTTCAGTTAAAAGATAAAGATGATAAAGTCGATTACCTTACCACCTTCTCTGTAAAGGTCTTTCATGAATATGTTCAATTTTATAAACCTATATAAAATAAAAGTGTCGTAATTCACATGCCGAGAACTAACGTAGTCGTTGTCTTTATGTTCATCACGAATGGTCACTTACAGTAAATATATCAGTTTTATAGCGAGAAACTCGAAATGAAAATAGCATTACATTTTTGCCAATTTGTTTTCTTGCTGTGTTTATTACCCTTGGTGGATGAAGAGTGCAGTTCCAAACTTTCTTTTCCATTTGTCAAATGTCATCACTGATGGCTAGTTGGAATGTTGAAAACACTGCTTGCGTTCCCCACTTTCAAAATAAACATGTTGGTGAAAGGAGATTTTAACTTGAGATGTGGTTAAAAAAAAAAATCTGTCATTCTGCCGGGCTTAAAACAGGTTACATCTTTGAAAATTGCATACACAAAAATAGACGTCAAAATCATTTACGAAATTAAAATCTCGCTTCATTATAAATATAAGGATTTTACCTAATTTTGAACGCAAAACTTGTTGTTGAACTATTATGTCTGTAGCTTTTTGATCTTTCGACCAGTAACGAAAGAGTGTTATTTACAGAATTATGTTTCATTAAAACATAAAATGATTCTATTTGTTAATATGATAAATATGAAGTAGTAATTATTAGAAACGCTATGTTATTAAGTAATTTGGCATGTAAAACAATTAAGGTTACTATATAAAAAGACATTGTACTATACCATATAGTTAGTTAGTTATCACAATTAGATTCCATCTAGAAACATGGGGCCGCAATCGCTTGCGGATTCTTCAACAAGTATTTAAGTGAGTAGGTTGTTAGCCCACTGCACCGAGCCGTCCCTAATTTAGCAGTGTAAGACAAGAGGGAAGGCAGCTAGTCACCACCACCCACCGCCAACTCTTGGGCTACTCTTTTACCAACGAATAGTACTATACCATATAGTACTACAATATTTTATACAGTCTTGAAACAACGAAGTGAAGCTGATGGAAGTTAGAAGAATTACAAAATATATACAATTTAGATTTATCTTAAATACTTAAGTCCGGCATGGCCAGGTGAGTTAAGGCGTTCGACTCGTAATCTGAGGGGCGCGGGTTCGAATCCCTCTCACACCAAACGTGCTCGCTCTTTCAGCCGTGGGGGCGTTATAATGTGACGGTCAATCCCACTATTCGTTGGTAAAAGAGTAGTCCAAAAGTTGGCAGCGAGTGGTGATGACAGGTTGACTTCCCTCTTGTCTTACACTGCTAAATTAGGGACGGCTAGTGCAGATAGCCCTCGTGCAGCTTTGCGCGAAACTCAAATCAAACCAAACTTAAATACTTTAGAAAAGCAAAGACTGAATGTTTCCACTTTAAGAGATAACATGTTGAAATGAAATTTTAAAATATATTTCTAACGGTTTTTTGTGGTTGAATGGTTCCGATTTTTTTATTTTGTTATGTAAAAATAATGCAAGGTTAAGCGAAGGCAAACATTTTTTCCAATTGAATATTTTACGGCTCACATGGTTTCAGCAACTGATGACGATATGCACATATCACAAATAAAACTAAACACTCACTAATTTTTGATGTTTTTTACTCTTACATGACTTGTGACAAGAAGATGAGGTGGTCTCTTGTCACTTGAGGAGTTCTTTCTGGATACATGGAACTGGTCTTCAAAAGAACCTCGTAGTCTCCAACAGGTTATGTTAACATTCTAATCATTTGGTTGTTCTGTTGATGTCTTTCCAATGACTATTACAACAAATACATGAACCATCTACTACTCTTTTATAACAAATACATGAACCACCTACTGTTCTTTTACAACAAATACATGAACCACCTACTGTTCTTTTATAACAAATACCACCTACTGTTCTTTTATAACAAATACTTGAATCACCTACTGTTCTTTACAACAAATACTTGAACCACCTACTGTTCTTTACAACAAAATGAACCACTACTGAAGCTGTTCTTTACACTGTTCTTTACTACATGAACCACCTACTACTCTTTTATACCAAATACTTGAACCACCTACTGCAAATACATGAACCACCTACTACTCTTTTATACCAAATACTTGAACCACCTACTGTTCTTTACAATAAATACTTGAACCACCTACTGTTCTTTACAACAAATACATGAACCACCGACTGTTCTTTGCAACAAATACTTGAACCACCTACTACTCTTTTATAGCAAATACTTGAACCACCTACTGTTCTTTGCAACAAATACTTGAACCACCTACTGTTCTTTGCAACAAATACTTGAACCACCGACTGTTCTTTGCAACAAATACTTGAACCACCGACTACTTTTCACAATAAATGACTTGTTCTGTTGCACTCCAAATAGGCTCTGTTCATTACCCCGTGTCATCCTCTTTGATGTTAATTGAAATGAAACCTCTGATGGTACAATAATCATATAGTGCTTGGGAATTTACTGGTCACATACTGTGAAGCTAATCTAGCCTCACTTCCATGACTGCAGATGAAATCAGTTTTCATTATGTACTCTTCTTGAATGTTAGTTACAGATATATCATGTTGAGAAGGGAGGTTTTTCCACAGTAATAATGGCTTCAAACTCTTGCTGGAACTTCATGCCCAGTTGCTAATCTACTTTCGGTATTCATGGCGAACGAGCATTTTGAACAACGTATAAACAGTGTCACATTATTATTACTGTACATGAGCACACACGCACATACATATATATATATAGGAAAAGTACTAAATACGGTCTATGGCATAGTACAATAGGGTATCGGTCTTATGAAACAAAAGCGTGCTTGTTAAATTGTATGGGTCTTTCTTAAATCTCTCTTAAAGTTCATAGTATACCTATTTTTATCAAAATAATCCCAATTCTGACATGAGTGTAGTAATGGTTTCTATCGTAAGAAGGGTTAGTTTTGAATATTCGGTAAACATAATGTGAAATATAGTCCTTTTAATGAAAGTAAATTATTTATTTCTTCAACTGCAAGTTATAAAACCTACAAGGTTTCACGAGCAAACGATAACCAAGCAATAGAACTAACTTACCAATAAAGCTTAACACTAACTTACTTAAATTTCCCCTCGTATCCACAGCACAAACTCAAAACTGGTTGACTAACGCTTCCACTAATTCAGTAATTGGTCGACAAGACTTTGAAATACTCAAACAAACTAACTGACTAACTTATTAGTCAACAAAACTCTCTTGTGTATTTATATTACTATAGCATCTCATATTTCCTCAAGCATCTAGTAATATTTACGTGTCACGTCAAGTCTAACTGCTCGAGAAATGTCTTGGTGTCAAACGCCATCATGCCAAAACCCTTTAGCAAACAATAAAAAAAAACTCTCCATTAAAATATTCAAACTAAGTTTACAACTCTACAAATAGATCTGTGTTTGCCCTGTAACCCAGTAGTAATTAATATATTGATATATTACACACATTTGGAATTATTTCCTCCACCAACGAAAGTGACGAAGAATGTTTCCCCCTTGTGTGTATGTGTCAGCATGATTTCTCAAAAATTGCTAAATAAATTGGAACAAAAATTGGACTATAATCCAGCTTAGAAATGATTAGTTTTAGGAGGGTGAAGGTCAAGCAAGGTCACGAAAATTTAAAAAAAGTTCTACATGTTAGCATGAGGACTATATTTTCTACGCTATATGTTTTTCTCTCTAACTTAGTTAAAAATGAAACTTGGTGTAGAATACTGTTCCTCATTATTCTGCCAAAAATGGTCCGTGTCAGTTGATAATGACGGACACATTTTTGTGTTTTTTTAATATAAGCAGCTCCACCTGGCGGTCAGGGATTCGATTCCCCTCGGTGGACTTAGCAGATAGCCTCACATGGCTTTGGTAAAGGAAAACACACACACACACTCTAATTGGTGGAGTTAAGTGGACTATCGAGTGTCCCTTTAGTCTATTAAGCAAACAGACGAAACTTCAGGTGAAAATTATTATTCAAGTAGTAGAAAAGAAATAAAAATGTTATCTAATCACGTAAAAAATAATTTATGGTCTATCTCTCACTTGCAGGAAATGTAGATTATACAGTGAAGGCCTACCTGCACAAACATTTTTGAAAGAGCACGCGATATATTTTATTTTGCGGAAAGTACATCACGAAAATTTGTTTTAAAACGTTGATATTACGAAAATATTTTAATCCGTTCTGCTATTATAGAAGTTAATTAATTAACAATTGATGAATAATCCAGCATATAAAACTTATAGATATTCGCATCTTGAAGTAAAAAGAAAAATTAAATTTGCTTCTGAAAGGTCATAGACATTGAGTACTAACTGGAATAACGCACTTCTGTAGCTATAAATTAAAAGAAAGAAATAGCTCTTGCAGATGAAAACAAAACAAAACTGTGTGGCTATAAGTAAAATGATTACAAAATTAATTATACAGCTATGAACGATTGGTTTGGTTTTTGAATTTCGCGCAAAGCTATACGAGAGCTATCTACGTTAGCCGTCCCTAATTTAGCAGTGTAAGACTAAAGGAAAGGCAGCTAGTCATCATCACCCACCTCCAACCATTGAGCTACTCTTTTACCAATAAATAGTAGGATTGACCGTAACATTATAAAGACCCCACGGCTGAAAGGGCTAGCATGTTTGGTGCGACGTAGATTCGAATCCGCGAACCTCAGATTACGAGTCGAACGCCTTAACCCACCTGGCCATGCTGGGCAACTGTGAAGAAGAAAATACGTTTCTGGCTGTAAACCGAAATTATATGAAAAAGTAGCTGCGTAAAAATAACTGTATGACTACAAACAACACCGAACATGCTCGTCCTTTCAGCCGTGGGAGCGTAATAATGTGTCAGTCAATCCTACTATTCGTTGGTAAAATAGTAGCCCAAGAGTTGGCGGTGGGTGGTGATGACTAGTTGCCTTCCCTCTAGTCTAACAGTGCTAAATTAGGAACGGCTAGCGCAGATAGCCCTCGTATAGCTTTGCGTGAAATTAAAAAAAAAACTACAAACAAAAGAAAATAAAAATAAATTTAATTGTAAAAAAAATCGAAAATACAATACAAGTGTAGGTTGACGTATACACACACACATTCAAATAAGTAAAAAGACAACACTGACAAGTTTCGTCTACTATTAAAAGACTAGCTGTTATTAACCCTTAAACAGCGGCCATTATCAGTTGATGCTACTACCTTCAACATTCCCACTGTTTAAGAATTAATAACACATCTCGTTATAATATCCACATTCAACGTACTCTTCATGAAATATAGACAAAGATAACTTGTAAAATGAAGTAATCAAAGACAGGGGCTACAATCCACGGCGCGAAGTACAAAGAAAATTAGTATAAGCTAAACTCTGTGAAGACCGGATTCATAACTGGTAACCTTGTTAATTACCAAAATAAACAAATTCACGGGATGTCATAATACGTTGAAACTCTTTAAGCGTATTTTACGATAAAACTTCCCCCAGAAAAGGATTTCACTTAACACAGAAAGTCAAGTTCTAAGCATTCTCAGCATATACCATCGTCTTATGTCTGTCTGTCTGTCATTTTATCTATATTTTTAGTAGGAGCGACGACAGAAAGACGACTGTTTTCCCTCTAGTAAAAGGACACCATGACCCAGCTGCGGTTTGATGGAAAAGTGCGGAGCAAAAGATGTGGCATTTCAACTTGAAGAGAATCTAACTTCATCATTAGGGCTAACAACAAGCATGTAAAAAATAGTGGGAGACAAAACTTTTCTTCTCTGGGTAGCGCTAACTACATTCCTACCAATGCTGGGCTACAAGCGTAACATACGAGCTTGACAAAAATGCTGTATTTCCTTCATGTTTCCTAATGGTGATTTGGAGGTTTTAGAGATTCGTCTCACCAAGGAAACCACCCGACCATGTTGTCTGGGTTTGTTTGTTTTTGTTACGGAATTTTAGTTGTTGTTTTTTTTTCTTCCTGTCCAACCAACTAACGCAAAGCTTCCAGTTCTTTCTTACAGCAAATCTTCTTTCGCGGGTCAACTAATCCCCAATAAAGACAAAACCCCATCGCTTCGTCGGGGGGTCTGATACTGCGTATAAGGTTTCCTTAACGGTGATAGAAATTTAAATATAACACATCCCAATGAATTACCATGTTAATTAAATTAGCAGCTATTGTCGACCAAAATTAAACTTACATCAAAGCTATATTTCTAAGAATACATTTCTGACAACACTTACTCAAAAACTTAATCTTAGTTTTATATCCCTGTCTTTCTCTAACTCTTAGTCGATGTCTGTGTAATGTTTTTAAAATTTTCTGAAAGTCAGAGTGACGCGGTATACTGTTTGTTTTGTTTTTGAATTTCGCGCAAAACTACACGAGGGCTATCTCTGCTAGCACTAATTTCGTAATGTAATAGCAGAGGGAAGACAGCTAACCATCACCATCCACCACCAACTCTTAACAGACTCGTAATCTGAGGGTCGCGGGTTCGCATCCCCGTCGCGCCAAACATGCTCGCCCTTTCAGCCGTGGGGGCGTCATAATGTGACGGTCAATCCCACTATTCGTTGGTAAAAGAGTAGCCCAAGAGTTGACGGTGGGTGGTAATGACTAGCTGCCTTCCCTCTAGTCTTACATTACTAAATTAGGGACGGTTAGCACAGATAGCCCTCGAGTAGCTTTGCGCGAAATTAAAAAAGAAACAAACTATTTGTTGAAAAGTGTTAGTGCCTCAACCACTATTAAATCTGTCGAATCCTAACCAGCCTGAAAAATCATGTTATTAAGCGAAAGGCCTCGTCAGCAGTGAATACAACAAACGTTCGTATCAATAATTATTGAAAGATAAATATCCGTCGTTGTTTATTCTTTGCTAAAATTCAAATATCCACCTCTCCACTTCATACAATGTAGTTGAAAACATGGAAATCATTTTATACAGCTTAAAACTGTTTATAATGATGAAGGTTTTAGTTAGTTTCTTTATCACCCGTTCGACAACTTTTAAGTTGGTTTTAGTAAATGTATACTGCTTTTGTTGTTGTTGTTGGTATTTATATGTAAATAAACGAAAGAAGTAAAATATGAACTGAATAAAAAAAACGCGAAGAAAAAAAGTTTGTCAGAACTCCAAAGCGTAAGTAATATATTAAATATTAAATAATATATTAAATATATCTTCATTGACTCCGATTTTTATCACAGTTTCTTGGTAACAGTTGGTTGAAATAAAATGTTAAAAAGGAATACCAGAGCTGAACTCCTACATGTTTGTCTCTCCTCGACCGAAACCAAGGAGGCCCGGCATGGCCAAGCTTGTTAAGGCGTGCGACTCGTAATCTTAGGGTCGCGGGTTCGCATCCCCTTCGCGCCAAACATGTTTGCCTTTTCAGCCGTGGGGGCGTTATAATGTAACAGTCAATCCCACTATTCGTTAGTAAAAGAGTAGCTCAAAAGTTGGCGGTGGATGGTGATGACTAGCTACCTTCCCTCTAGTCTAAATTAGGGACGGCTAGCACAGATAGCCCTCGAGTAGCTTTGTACGAAATTAAAAAAAAAAAAGCAAACAAAACAAGGAGGGAGCAGATCTTTCGTAATGTAATGAGGGTGTCAGTTTCAAACCTCCTGGGAAGGAATCTAATAAAGGTAGGGTTAAAATGGGTGTAGATGAAAATGTATCCCCTCCCATCGTACTTTCAGTCAAGAAAAAAACATCACTTAATCAGCTCAGAATATCTTATCAGGTTTTCTGATACCTCCACCTAGCTAATTAACATAATCTAATTAAAGCACTGACTGTTGGTAGCGGAGGGCGTGTTTACACTTAAATTGGCCGTTTGGGATCGTACATTTTAAAACTTTATCCCACCCCCAACATAGAGTCGACCGAACTGTTCGTTTGTTGCCGTCCAGTTTGAAAATTGTTACAAAAATGTTTCAACTAAAAGCACGGATTATTAACAAAATGCTAAATATGGTGCTAATGGAACCTCTTAACGAGTACTTTCTATATCTATAATAGGAAGTTTTTGTAAATACATTTATTTTTCTGAGGATATAAGGTATGCAAGAGCCTTATTTCTCAAAATGGCGGGTGTTTGTGTTCGGGCCATCTGCTGTGTCCACCGAGGGGAATCGAGCTTTTGATTTTAGCTTTGTAAATCAGTAAACTTACTGCTGTAACAGCGAACTCTTTCTTTTTATAGCTAAGATCGCCTAAGAAATTTAAACACTAAGGTAAACATCTTCCTTTCCAAAAACTGATGAAATTATCCAATACAAGTGTAGAGAAAGATTACCTGTAAACATTATGTGCAAGTCAAACCCACGCATAACAGTTACGTTGATTTTAACATTTAACCGAAAGGGAGTGTATGTGTTTTCTTATAGCAAAGCTACATCGGGCTATCTGCTGTGCCCACTGAAGAGAATCGAACCCCTGATTTTAGCGTTGTAAATCCATAGACTTACACCTGTGCAAGGGGGGGGGGCATTGCGTATTTAATTGTAGAAATTAATTTCAGTCTGAGGTTTGACCACACAACTCTGAAAATGCTAAGTTGGACTAAAATTATTATTTTTAGGAACTCAGAAGCGAGTGCTGATAAATTTAGGTCCGAGAACTAAATATATATCTTTATCAATGTTTTAACATTTTAGCTTGTAGCTAAAAAGTAAACGAACATGTAATCCTACCACATTTTCACACTCAATAACGTGATTCCAATTAAAGTTTGTTGCAATTGTTGTCATTGAATACAAAAATTTAAAACAGAAAAAACGTAGAATTATTGCTGTACGAAAATAGTTTAAGACCATACACAACAACAAAACAATACTAAGCATTTAAAACAAGAAGGTATACTCAATAGCAGCGGCTGTAATCGGATCTCAAATCTGTCAAGAGATGACAGACCTATGAGCTAAAAATTTGAACATGAAAAAACTCGAAGTAATTCTACTAATTCTAATTTTAGTGAAAAATGAATAAAAGTATGAAACATCCTGGTACCACAGCCAGTTTAATAATAAATAAAGTGTGTTGTGTGCTACTTATTTTAGTGAAAAATGAATAAAAGTGTGAAACATCCTGGTACTACAGCCAGTTTAATAATCAGTAAAGTTTGTTGTGTGATATTTATTTTAGTGAAAAATAAATAAAAGTGTGAAACATCCTGGTACTACAGCCAGTTTAATAATCAGTAAAGTTTGTTGTGTGATATTTATTTTAGTGAAAAATAAATAAAAGTGTGAAACATCCTGGTACTACAGCCAGTTTAATAATCAGTAAAGTTTGTTGTGTGATATTTATTTTAGTGAAAAATAAATAAAAGTGTGAAACATCCTGGTACTACAGCCAGTTTAATAATAAGTAAAGTGTGTTGTGTGATATTTATTTTAGTGAAAAATGAATAAAAGTGTGAAACATCCTTCGTTTAATTACAGAAATTTTATATTTGATTTATAGAATATCACGAGCTTCTCTTACAACTCCTGGAATTTGAAGTTTGAACCTGAACAACATGTTACATGTCAGAGACCCCATAGGGTTCAAGAATAGCCTTCCATAATTTTAAACTACTACCCAGCTAGTAGCAACTGCTTTTACAAGGTTTTCCAACTTTTTGAACTTCATTACGGGATTCACTGTAATGACAATAATGTGCTCATAACTTAAAGTGCATGACGTGTTCAAAAACATTGCATCTCGAACTCTGGACCCTACACTCCGCAGACCGACCCACCAACTACTAGAACACACCGCCCGGTTCTGTTTAATTTTCATCCACGATGTTTTAACTTGCAATAAGGGCAGGTGTCGGCTAAAGATCATTTCTATTGGTCGTTTTATAAAATAAATTATCTCTCAAACCTCTTCGATCAAGTTGAGCCGTTGGAATTATATTTGCCCCTAGGACGGTTTATAATTACAGATAGTACAGTTATGAGAACTTGTGTAAGCAATAAGTAATCCAGAGTATCTTCTTAATTGTTATTGTTAAAGTTATTGCGAATGCTATACTACACATGAGCAGTGGTAGAGAACTTTATCATGCAACGATTGGCACAAGATGTATTTGGTATTTTTTATGTTTCAAAACTTTAGGCCTTACCTACCCTCCGTCCACTACGGGAATCAATCCCCAGATTTTAGCGTTCTAAATCCGTAAACTTATCGCTAACCCAATGATGAACGGAACTCTAATGTAGAGATTTAAAAACACGTAGTAGTTAGTTTGTGTGTTTTCTTATAGCAGGGCTTCATCGGGCTATCTGCTGAGCCCACAGAAGGGAATCGAACATCCGATTTTAGCATTGTAAATCCGCAGACTTACCGCTGTACCAGCAAGGGGCATTGTAGTTAGTCTAAAAGGTTTTCAAGACTTTAATATATTTTAGCAACCAGAAGACTTAATAAGAGAAATATCTTTGAAAAAAAAAAGGTTTACTCTAAGGTCAGCGTCCAGAACCCGCTATTCAGCAAGCAGAATCATAAGACTTAAAGGAGTTCTCTAAAAGAAATGTACAGCAAACGACAAAAGGTTTTACTTGACTAATTTACACAAACAATTTTTGTCTTACAATTTTATAAACAGTTTCTGAAATCTATGCAAATAAGTAATTGTTTATTTGTTTGTTTTTGTATTTCGCGCAAAGCTACACGAGGGCTATCTGTGCTAGCTGTCCCTAATTTAGCAGCGTGAGACAACTAGTCATCACCGCCCACCGCCAGCTCTTGGGCTTCTCTTTTACCAATGAATAGTGGGATTGACCGTCATATTATAACGCCCCCACGACTGAAAGAGCGAACATGTTTCGTGCGACGGGGATTCGAACCCGCGACCCTCAGATTACGAGTCGAGCGCCTTAACCCACCTGGCCATGCCGGGGCCCATAAGTGAGTGAATTAATGTTTGGTATTTAAAATTTTGTAAATTACTTATGGTACAGTTTGTAGAAACTTTAATCATTGATGATATGGAAAGACAGGAACCCTTAAAGGTACTCCAACGTTCAGTTAACATTCTGTTTAGTTAGTTGTTTGGAATTAAGCACAAAGCTACACAATAGGCTATCTGTGCTCTGCCCACCACAGATATCAAAGCCATGTTTCTAGCAGTGCGAATCCTCAGACATACCGCTATGCCACTAAGGGTTTAACATTCTTAATTCCAAATTCTATCAGGTTGTTTTAATGATAAGATTAACAGAGGCGAAGGAGACTTAGGAAGTCTTTCCGAGCTATGTTTATATTTACACTTATCGACCACTTATATTCATTAGATGACATAATCTCTGCCGGGGTTAGGGTTCATTGTTTGTTTGCTGCTAAGTACAACCTCACACAATAGATTACATAAGCTATGCCCATCGCAGGTATCGAAACTGGATCTTTAGCGATATAATCTCTCAGACTTAGCAATAAGCCAACATGAGCAGACTGTTATGTAATTAAAGTTCGTCATTGTTTCTCACCAGAATTAGGGTGAATTACTTTAACTTCTATTTCCAACTTATGCGTTCTCATTTACACCCAGTATAATTATAATTTTTGGTTTTCTTCAATTATTAAAGCTTGATCACTTTCATATTTATCCGTTTGTCACTGAGTTATTAAACGAAAGATCAGTGTCTTAACCTAAACAGTTTTGCTAGGTTTCGAAACCCAGGATGTGTTCTTCTAGTTCGAAAGGATTCTTAGATTTTGTTAGGACTCGTGCGTCCGATTAATACCACGTTATTTCTTTCATTAAATATACGTATATATCTTTATAAAACTATCATAGTCAGTATACAAGAAGGACGCCAGATTATAGTCTTTAAAAGCAACAGCTGTATAAAGTTAATTATTCTTACCTCAGATGTGTAAGAAATGATACTCAGATTTTGTTAGGACTCGTGCGTCCAATTAATAACACGTTATTTCTTTCATTATATATATATAGATATGTTTATAAAACTATCATAGTCAGTATACAAGACGGACGCCAGATTATAGTCTTTGAAAACAACAGTAGTTTAAAGTTCATTATTCTCACCTCAGACGGATACAAATAATTGCTATGGTCACGTTTCATTCGCGAACTTCATCAATCTGGTGTTTGTCGGAGAAGTGTGGGGAAGTGTTTCTCACTTCTGGAAATTTAGAATATTCCTCTAATTTCTTACTCACCGCGTGTAGTTGGAAGTAAAATTGTTGTACATAGTCACAATCTAAGCAACAAATACGTTAGGGCAGTAGAAAAACTTGCTAACAAAAAGAAGTACAAGCTGTCTCAAGAAGGAGGGAGGTATTTGAACGTGCATGTGTTGCTAACAACAGAGGAAGCACCTTCTTTACGGCCTCTTGGTGGGGCTGGTTAAGTATACGCCTCCCCCGAGGCTAATCAGGCAACATTTTTCTGTTACGTGTAATTTGTAAAGGAGTTTTTCTTCTAAACGGGGTCGTGACCCTTTTTTGTCTGTATAAAACCTGTCATGTTAGAAGCTATTTATTTATTTAACAAACCCTGATCTTAGCTTTATTTGTTGACCATTACGTCATACTACAGGATTTTAAAATGTTTTACGAAATATATTAATCATTCTAATTTAAAACAATTGCGCCATGTTTCTTGAGATACGATCAGAGCTCTGACAAGTGAATACATAAACAATCACATTTATTAAAACATTAATCTATTTCTAAACTATGCGTTCTGATTTATACCTAGTATCATTATAATTTTCTCTAAAGTTGTAGTTTGTACTCTAAAAGTTTGTATTATGTATAGACTTCAGGATCTTTTGCTCTGGTGAGGAAACGATTAAAGGGTAAGTCCTTTCTATACACAGATTTAACACTATCGAGTTACGCTATTTTGTGTTGTATTTTAAAGACTTAATCCGTCATCTTTAGTCTCCTGGGATATTACTGTTCCTGAGAAAGTACAGTTTGTTTGTGTTTTTTAATTTCCCGCAAAGGCACATGAAGGCTATCTGCGCTAGCCGTCCCTAATTTAGCAGTGTGAGACTAGAGGGAAGGAAGCTAGTTATGACCACCCACCGCCAACTCTTGGGCTACTCTTTTACCAACGAATAGTGGGATTGACCGTCACATTATAACACCCCCACGGCTGAAAAGGTGAGGATGTTTGGTGTGACGGGGATTCGAACCCGTGACCTTAAGATTAAGAGTCGAGCGCCTTAACCATCTGGCCACAGCGGGCCTAGAAAGACAGTCCGGACACTTAAAATGCACAACACATTTGATGTAGCATGCTCAGATTCGATCGCTTTTCATTCCTGAATATGTAATTAAATAAAACAAAAATATGGAAAATAAAGGTCCAGATAGAAGATAGTTTGGGTTGTAGGTTACGATGTTAGTTCAGATTTACTCCTTTAATACTTGTAAGTAAGGCCATGATAAAGGCTACGAAGTTGGCATTTAATACCAAAACTCAACTCATTTATCATCACTAAAGGCAGTCAGTATAAGAAACAGTTTTTCACAGCCCCATATATATATATCAGCTGTAAAAGAAAGTGAATTCTTCTAAGAGCATGTGGTTCTTCTTGTATTTCTTTAGAGTATAGAACTTTATAACTGACCCTTTAGTTATTTTATCCCGTGGGAAAAATAGACACTTCTATTGATTTCTAGCTACACACTCAATACGATAATCCAGATAATGCAGTAGATTCTGGCAATGGGTGGTTATCAGGTTTTATACAAGTAAATAATTCGTTATGTTATAATTAAGTGTGAGATTATTGGCCTAAAATGTTTATTTGCTATTTCTAATACAATGTGAGTTGTGACGATTAGCGTGTTTATTAGAGAGAGCCACACGAAAACTATCTTCACTGGCCGTCCCTAATGTTTAATTTATAAACTATGGGTGAGGCAGCTACATAGCACCAACCACCGCCGTTTCGTGAGCTACTCTAATCGAATGGTGCGATTTGACCATAATTCATATAACGTACCCACGCTCCAAAGTATGAAGCGCGATTTGTTTTGTTTCACCTTCTGTTACGGGACATGATCTTTGGAATTTTGGATACACAGTTCAGAAAATTTCCCACAGGGTCGCGCTCAGTTCAGCTCATGTAGATATCCCTCGAGTAGCTTTGGGTGAAGTTCAACAAACAAATACAACATAGTACGTAAGTATTAGCGTTATCTAATAATTTCTCGTCCGCTTCGAAACAGGGCAATACATTGTAACGAACATATAAAAAAGAATTCATTGTGAAGCGGGTAATCGTATTGTAATTGAACTCTTCCTTATATGATACTGAAAAAACTTTTTTATTACGCGATTTGAAACATCTAGCATCGGGAAATATTTATTCTGTGTTCATATAGATTTGCAATTGGGACACGATTTTCCCGTTTCTGTTCCGTTTTCTGTCACGGAGAACTATTTTTATCCATTCTCAGGTTGAAGATATGACGTCATGAGTACGTCACACGCTAATCTAATGCACTGGCGCCACGTATAATCGGCTAGTATGAATAATAATTGATCGAGCAAGATAAGATAAAAATATAACTAAAACATTTCGTGTATGAAAACGTTTACAATAATTTTCATAGTAGCTGCTCAAAACAGTTAAATTCTTGTCGTTATATTGTTACCAATATATTAAAGAAAATTACACATTTATTCCTCTAACGAATCCTCCCAGTGATCCAGAGGTAAGGTTAATAGCTTGTATCACTAAATATCGGGTTTCGATACCTTTGGAGAGCAGAGCACAAGTAGCCAACTATGTGGCTTTATGCTTAACAGTAAAGAAACAAACTGTGATGAAATATCTACAATGAAAGAAATTAGAAGCAATTTAATTTTAATGAATAACAGTAAAATGAAATGAAAGCAATAATGAAAACTACTCAATAACTAATTATGTTGGATTAAATTTTATCAACCATCTCAGGCTGTTACATCAATTGTCGGCTCTTCAGCAAGACACGTAGACAACGCGGGACAGGTCGAGACCGCTCGGTTGTGTCGAAACTAATTATTTCAAAGCTTCTGTTGTAGTTTTCGAACTTTTCACTAGTTTATTAACTGTACAAACTATTCTGTTTTGTGTTAATGCATCATTAATGCGGCATAGTGCACAAGAATGAGATATTAATTAGTTCTTTTGACCAAGGTTTTTATTAGAAATATGAGAACAAAACAAAATACTATAAGGATTCGAACCCAAATTTTCACTTTACTTGATTGAACTAAATTCGACCAGTTAAAAGTAATCTGTTTTTACGTAGTAGAAACAGTGATAGTCATAGAACACTAATACTAGGCCCGGCATGGCCAGGTCGTTAAGGCACTCGATTCATAATCTGAGGGCCAAGTGTTCGAATTCCCGTCGCACCAAATATGCTCGCCCTTGGAGTCGTTGAGGCGTTATAATGTGACGATCAATTCCACTATTCGTTGGTAAAATAGTAGTTCAAGAGTTGGCGGTGGGTGGTGATGACTAGCTACCTCCCCTCTTGTCTTACACTGCTAAATTAGAGACGACTAGCGCTTGTAGCCCTCTGTGGAGTTTTGCGCGAAATTCAAAAACAAACAAATAAACAATAATACTAGAGAATTATTGAAATATATATTTTTATATCAATCAGGAGATGGAAATATGAAGTAAATATAGCAAATATAAGTGTTAATTAGCTTTATGCCGCATATTTAGCTAAATTAGCAATCTAAAAAAAACTATTGAAAAAAGACGATAATATAGGCACTGAAATACACTAGTTTTATTTATAACTATCCAAAACACCGAGTTTCTATAAAAGTAAAAGTTTGCATAATTATTAACTTATTCATAACACAATATTTAGTTGAAACTAAGGCTGCATATCCGTAACATTTTTATTTTTTAATCTTAAAACTATATGTTTCCAAACTTTACACATTTATTTTTTATAGAAGTTCTCTTTACAGTGAGAAAATTAATCTTATTTTGACTTTAAATAAATTAACAATTCACAACTTACGCGTTATAAACTTTAATATTTTCACTTTTACAAGAAATAATTGCAGTATTATTCAATATTTCATATCTTTTCAAAAGAAATTTCCACAGGTTTGTTTCTTTCTAGTGTTAAATAATAAAAATAAATCATTGAGAATTTTACATAAATATTTTTGCAAGTTTAATGAAAAAAATAGTACTTAAAAACAATATATCGGAAAAGACAGTATTGGTAACAATTTGTTTGGTTTGTTTTGAATGTCCGCGTAAAGCTATACAAGAGCTAATTAAGCAATGTAAAACTAGAGGGAAACAGCTAGTCATCATCACCCACCGCCAACTCTTGGGCCACTCTTTTATCAACGAATAGTGGGATTGACCGTACCATTATAACGCCCCCACTGCTGAAAGGACGAACATATATGGTTGGATGGGGATTCGAACCCTCGACCCTCAAATGGAGAGTCAAACGCTCCAGTTACCTGACCATGTCAGGTCATTCGTAACGAAGAAAGAATGTATTGGTACACCAACTTTTATAATTTAATTTTAACAATGAGAAAGAATGCGGGTTGGCGATGAGGTAAACCTCTGGATTTTGAAGTTCAAAATCCGGATAAGAATCCTCGCGATAACACAAAATATACACCCACACTGCTGTAGGTGCGTTATAAGAGTGGGTGATGGGATGCAAGGCGCTGTTGACTTCCTGCCTTCCATTTGGTCATTAGTTCGAAATTAGAAGAACGATAAATAGACTCATTAGCTTTGTCATTAATACAAATACAACAAAGAACACATTTCCAAGTGAAAATGGCATGTAAGATACTTATTAATATGTAAAATATTTAATAAATAATGTCACTTCAAAAGTCCAATTCACCAGTATCTATGCTTTGTGTTATGTTCAGTTTAATGACATACCAAGCTTTCAAACATCGCATTGACTTAGCTTATTTTCCAGTTAACAGCTTACAGTTTTAAGTATTTTTCAAATTAGTTATCAGTTGTTAACATTGATGCTTGAATTTTGTTAGGCCCGGCATGGCAAGGTGGTCAGGGTGCTCGACTCATAATTTGACGGTCTTGGGTTCGAATCCCCATCCAACCAAATATGCTCGCTCTTTCAGCCATGGGGGCGTTATAATGTTCAGTCAATCCCATTACAAGTTGTTAAAAGAGTAGCCTAGGGGTTGGCGGTTGGTGGTGATGACTAGCTACCTTCCCTCTAGTCTTACACTACTAAATTAGGGACGGCTAGCACAGATAGCCCTCGAGTAGCTTTGTTTCACTCATATTAGTATAGAATATCTAAGTATTACATTTAGGCTTCTTCGTTCCGTCTTTCATAATGGTAGAAAGATCGTTTATGAAGTTTAAATTATTAAATCAGAAATTTTCGGTTGAGAACACATGCTGTAAAGAACCGTTTTCTCGTCTACTATCAAAGTTTAATTTGATTTCATCACACTAGTGTGAAAGTTAAAGTATATATGGTTCAGGTGTATGCTTTTATATGATTTAACTCAATCCATTTAATTATTAAGAAATGTAATGATTAGGTGTTAAAACACGGTAAACAATTAGTGCTATAGTTTACTGTGTGCGATTCCTTATCAGTAATTTCATATGAAAATATTTGTCTCACACATCAGTACTCGTGTCTCAAATTCTGTAAATTTTCTGAAGAGTTACACTGTTTAAACCAACCTGTACGGTACAGCCCCTAGTGGGTGTTTTTAAAATTCAGAGGGCGCAGTAAACTTTGAAATTAAAAATTAAAATCAAACAAAAAGAATTGAATGGTATTACCTTACAATGATTTCACTTTAAGTTTCTTCGTTATAAACTGGAGCGAAAACGAATGAAACATTTCTGTATTAGTCGTAGATACTAAACATTTAAACTAAAGATTATCTATAACTTTTATTTTCTTATCTTATTAAAACTACCACTTTGGACAGTTACTTATAACGATTATATTAATGTGAGCACAAACAATAATTTATACACTTAAACTTATTAATTTCTGTTGTCGAAAATTAAAGAATTCCATTTGCAGTACTTTTCGGTCATCTTCTGGATATGATAAACTAAAACATATTTTATTCATTTATTGTAAGGATATATATCCAATAGTCAGGATTCTTTGTTTTTAGTTTTAACCCATATTTGGCTTTACTTAATATTGGTCCTCCTCACACGCTAACCATAAGTTTTTACTTGAAATTTCAAACTAAAATAACGCTCAAGTCCTATAAATAGGACGACTCGTTGGTTATTTAATACAAGCTGAAAAGTTAAGTATTCAAAACCGCCGTTTGTTTTAGTTGTTTTTATATTTAATTATTTATTATTGCAGGTAAATATTGTTCCAGCTTAGCTGTTACATATTGTGTTAGCTTAGCACTGACTTTACAAAAGATGTCGCAGGATAATACTATATTCTTTCTCTTCCGTTTACGGGTAAGACATCAGATACCTTATAACTAAAGAACATTATAATCTTTAATCTAAAAACTTTATTCGAAAGAGAAAGTCTCTAAATGAGAATAATCTTTCTCATAAGCTAAAAAGAAACAAACATTATTCCTTCTTATTGCTTAAGCTTTCAGTTTGTTGTGTTCTAAAATGAAATAAGTAAAGGTTGTCTTCGTGATAGATTAAATTACGTTAATTAAAATCAGTTTTCTTTCAACAAGCACACATTCAACTAAATATGGGTGCTCTTGGTCCAGTTCATGCGAAGATAAGCAAACTGCAGTAAACTATCTGGACTATTACGGTTCGTGTTAGATATCCACTATCCTACATAAATGAAAGTAGTTTGTTTAGAAGTCGTTTTACAAGAAGACTTTTACGAAAATACGTTTACACTACAGTCAAACATGAACCTAATTTCGTTCCTTGTAATTACAACGTTCATTGATCACTGTTATCCTTAACTGTGTTATATATACGACTGGTAATTAGTTTTCTTTGATTGACTTCCTGTTGCACTATATTATACAAGAGCATAGTCAAAATGCCAAGTTCTGGTTTCAACATTGGAACAAATCAGCTTTCCCAAAAGGTTAGAGTGTAAGTCACTGAAGTCGTGAAATGATCCGTACAAGCGTTTCGTCTTACAGAGAATTATTCAAAACCCTTGTTGCTGTGTGTACTGCTGACTAACAGTCGTCACTCTGGAATGTAGTTCAAAATTAGGGACAGCTACATCTGGATCCCACATGGATCACGGCCCGGCATGGCCAGGTGGTTAGGACACTCTACTCGTAATCTGAGGGTCGCGGGCTCAAATCTCGTCACACCACACATACTCGCCCTTTCAGCCTTGGGGGCGTTATAATACGTGATCAATTCTGCTATTCATTGGTAAAAGAGAACCCCAAGAGTTGACGGTGAGTGATGATGACTAGCTGCCTTCCATCAAGTCTTTCACTGTCATATTAGAGAGAGTCGGCGCAAATAGCTTTGCGCAAAATTCCAAAACAAACAAACTATATGAATGTTTTACCTCACGGTTTATCGATGTGTGCTCGAGGTTCAGGTTGTAGAACAAACAAATCAAGGAATAGTCAAACTTCTACTCTTAGTTTTGGAAGTATTGTTCACGATTCAATAAATCTTTTCGTTTGCTCAGAATTAAGCAATAATAAAAACAAAGAAAGTTGAAAATCAGTTTAAGTTTCTTGATGTGATATTACTTTTTCAAATACTGGACAGCGACGTTTTGGAAAACTAATGTATCTAATTTTGTTTTACAAAATACCAACAAGTAAGTAAAAACGCGCAAAAATGTTAATAACACTGAAATCACCAAAAGAAAATCTAACAAAATTACAGAACACCTTCTAAGAAAAAGAAAAACACAAACATGAGAGAAACAAGAAGAAATATCTCTTCCCGTGTTCAGTGTTCAACGTTCCTTATTTCTTGAACTCGACCGCTGAGATTCACTGACAACTTTGAAATATTCTTCAGCAGATAAAAAATACTTTCTTGGCAAACTTATTTTTAACAATAAAAATATGACCTGAAAAAACATCTCTTCCCATATTTTCAGTCCTCAATGTTTCCTAAACAAGCATCTCTTCTCATGTTTTTAGTCCTCAGTGTTTCCTAAACAAACATCTCTTCCCATGTTTTTTGTCCTTAATGTTTCCTAAACAAACATCTCTTCCCATGTTTTTAGTCCTCAGTGTTTTCTAAATAAACATTTCTACCAATGTTTTTAGTTCTCAGTATTACCTAATCAAGCATCTTTGACCATGTTGTTAGTCTTCAATGTCTCCTAAACAAGCATCTCTTCTCATGTTTTAGTCCTCAGTGTTTCCTGAACAAGCATCTCTTCCCATGTTTTTAGTCCTCAGTATATCGTCATCAATCAATCTCTGAGCACGTTATTAGTGCTCAATGTTTCCTAAACAAGCATCTCTGAGTACGTTATTAGTGCTCAATGTCTCCTAAACAAGCATCTCTGAGCACGTTATTAGTGTTCAATGTCTCCTAAACAAGCATCTCTGAGCACGTTATTAGTGTTCAATGTTTCCTGAACAAGCATCTCTTCCCATCTTTTTAGTCCTCAGTATATCGTCATCAATCAATCTCTGAGCACGTTATTAGTGCTCAATGTTTCCTAAACAAGCATCTCTGAGTACGTTATTAGTGCTCAATGTATCCTAAACAAGCATCTCTGAGCACGTTATTAGTGCTCAATGTCTCCTAAACAAGCATCTCTGAGCACGTTATTAGTGTTCAATGTCTCCTAAACAAGCATCTCTGAGCACGTTATTAGTGTTCAATGTTTCCTAAACAAGCATCTCTGAGTACGTTATTAGTGTTCAATGTCTCCTAAACAAGCATCGCTTCCCGTGTTTTCAGTCCTCAGTGTTTCCTGAACAAACATTTCTTCCAATGTTTTTTGTCCTCAGTGTTTCGTAATCAAGCATATTTTCCCATGATTTTAGTCCTAAGTGTTTGGAACACCCGACGATAATTGTAGAGTGTGCTTTTTCATTTGTCAGTCATTCGATCTCGACACGGTTACTTTATCTCGAGTCTGTTCAGTTATCATGTAATGGTGAAAACCTCGCTTTGACAACCCTGCACCAGTTGTTACCATTTATTATATTCATTATGATCACTCTGGACAGAGAATCGTGTATATTTTTGGCTCGAGGATACACAGCTGACACTGAAATAATTTAATGTCCTTTTCATAAGTAATTTTATTTGCCTCACTTTGTCACGTCTTGTACGGATGGACTTAGCAACGACAAAACTTTAGAAGTTCGACCCATGTTATGAGGAACCTTGACATTTTGTCCAGTTTGTCAAACTGCACGTTACTGACACAGCTCATTTATCAGACAATGAACTTGACTGGCAGCCATTCAACATTTGAAACTAACATATCTTTAGAGGTACTATTAGTAATCGCTGCTGTTTCAATATACGATTTCCTGTATATTACCCATCATTAGAATGAATAATCGTTTGTTTGGTTTGAATTTCGCGTAAAGCTACACGAGGGTCATCTGCGCTAGCTGTCCCTAATTTAGCAATGTAACCTTAGAGGGAAGACAGCTGGTCATCACCACTCTCCGCCAACTCTTAGGTTACTCTTTTACTAACGAATTGTGGGATTGACCGTACCATTATAACGCCCCCACGGCTAAAAGGGCGAGCATGTTTGGTGTGATGGGTATTCCAACCCGCGACCCTCGCATTACAAGTCGAATGCGTTACCACCTGGCCATGGCGGGCAGAAAGGTCAGTAACAAAATAATACCTTGAGGTGTTTTTTTTTTACCTTAAAATAAATAATGTGAAAAAATTAAATATGTATATTTTATATAAAATTTTAACTCAAAGACGTATTTATTTGTTTTCTGGAAGTTATAGTATTTATACTAGAAATCCTGCGATGCTACGAAACTAGTTACCTCTTTAGAGTTTGGTTTAAAAAGAGAAAAGATTTGGAATTTTTCATATACAACAACATATAAGTTTATCTAACCAATGTTAAATAACAAGATAGTTTCCTACTGTCCCAAGGAAAGAGGTGATGATGACCAACTGCCTTCCTCTTGACTCACACTGTTGAATTATGAACGGCTAGCGCAGGCGCGAAATTCAAAAACAAACAAACAATCTATGGCCCGGCATAGCCAGGTGGTTAAGGCAATCGAAACGTAATCTGAGGGTCGCGGGTTCGAATCTCTGTCACATCAAGCATGCCCGCACTTTCAGCAGTTGGGGTGTTATAATTTGACAGTCAATCGACTATTTGTTGATAAAAGAGCAACCCAAGAGCTGGTGGTAGATGGTGATGACTAGCTGCCTTCCCTCTTGTCTTACACTGCTAAATTATGGATGGCTAGCGCAGATAGCCCTCGTGTAGCTTTGCGCGAAATTCAAAACAAATCAAAACCAAACTCAAGAAGGAAAATGTTTTATGAATAAGTCGTTGCCTGGCAACACTATTTAATGACGTGGAATTACATTATTGTGACTGAAAGTTCATAATTCCAGAAGGGTTAAAAGACATATAAGGTGAATCTATTTCTTTTAATCATTCTATCATGCAAACACCACAGTACAAGGAGGAAATTCTTGCTGTACTTGGTATAGTATGGTATATAATTCGGACTCGTGTTAACTCCATCCACATGGTTTCTTTGAGATTAGGGTTAGCGATCTGACATTATGAAATTAATGATAATAAAAGGGTTGGTTCGTGTGGTTTACCAACTAATTGCTGTTGGATGCACTTGACAAAGAAGACAGATGGTGTACGGAACAGCTCCACATGACTGACAACTGATCTTGATATGCTGTTATGAGCAGGAAATATCCGAGATTCCAGGTGGCGCAAGACATACGTAACATAATATGTGGCCAAACGGAAAAGACGTTTATACGACTTAGCGACAGTAAAATGTTTCTTTGTTATTAAGAGTAAAACTACTTAAAGGGATATATGCATTATGCCCACCACTGGTATCGAAACCCGGTTTTTAGGGTTATAATACTTAAGACTTAACACTGAGCCACTAGAGGGTGATACTAAAACTGTTTGTTTCTAGTTTAAGAATAGAACTGCACAAAGAGACAAAATGAAATTCAGTTGGCGATGTGTTGACTAAACAATAATATTTAACATAAAACCTTAACCGGCCCGACATGGCTAGGTGGGTAGGGTGCTCAGCTCATAATCTGAGGGTCGTGGGTTTGAATCCCCCTCACACTAAACATGCTCGCTCTTTCAGCCGTGGGGCGTTATAATGTGACGTTTAATCCCACTATTGTTTGGAAAAAGAGTAAGTAACCCAAGAGTTGGCGGTGAGTGGTGATTACTAGCTGCCTTCCCTCTAGTCCTACACTGCTAAATTAGGGACGGCTAGCGCAGATAGCCCTCGTGTAGCTGTGCGCGAAATTCAAAACAAACAAACAAAATAACGAATTAAATGGACTGTATACCTAATAAGCCTAATCTCAGAGAGCGAAAGCTATCAAGACTATCCTAATTTAACATTAAATTACAATAAGTTTCATTACAGTATTTTCAGAACTATGTTATAATTAACTTTATAATTACCTGACGAAGTTCATTAAAAATACTTTAATGACCTTAGACTTACTTGCTTCAACAATTTTTCACAACCTTCAGAGAAAGACGCAGTTCCTGCTTTCTTTTCGTTTCTAACCCATAAGTAAAATAAGTCGAAGAATGTCGTACACGGCTCTCGTGCACCGGTATTACACAGCTCCCGTACGTGGATATAACACGACTCTCATGCACGGGTAGAACACGGCTCTCGTGCATGGGTAGTTCACGTCCCTCGTACACGGATATAACATGGCTCTCGTGCACGGGTAGTACGCGGCTCTCATGCACGGGTAGTACACGGTTCTCGTGCACGGATATTCTCGTGCACGGATATAACACGGCTCTCGTGCACGGATATAACACGGCTCTCGTGCATGGGTAGTACACGGCTCTCATGCAGGAGTAGTGCACAGTTCTCGTGCACGGGTTGTTCACGTCTCTCGTGCACGGATATAACACGGCTCTCGTGCATGGGTAGTACACGGCTCTCATGCAGGAGTAGTGCACAGTTCTCGTGCACGGGTTGTTCACGTCTCTCGTGCACGGATATAACACGGCTCTCGTGCACGGGTAGTACACGGCTCTCATGCAGGAGTAGTGCACAGTTCTCGTGCACGGGTTGTTCACGTCTCTCGTGCACGGATATAACATGGCTCTCATGCAGGAGTAGTACACAGTTATCGTGCACGGATATAACATGGCTCTCGTGCACGGATATAATACTGAGGAAAAACAACGTAACATCTTGTTCCTCCTCACATTTTTCACATGAAGATCTTCATTATAAAAAATATTAGAGACACGAGTTTGTGTTTTCCTTATAGCAAAACCACATCGGTCTATCTGCTGAGTCCGCAAGTGTTAGGGGCATGAGTTTGTGTTTTCCTTATAACAAAGTCACATCGGTCTATCTGCTGAGTCCACAAGTGTTAGGGGCATGAGTTTGTGTTTTCCTTATAACAAAGTCACATCGGTCTATCTGCTGAGTCCGCAAGTGTTAGGGGCATGAGTTTGTGTTTTCCTTATAACAAAGTCACATCGGTCTATCTGCTGAGTCCGCAAGTGTTAGGGGCATGAGTTTGTGTTTTCCTTATAACAAAGCCACATCGGCCTATCTGCTGAGTCCACAAGTGTTAGGGGCATGAGTTTGAGTTTTCCTTATAACAAAGTCACATCGGTCTATCTGCTGAGTCCGCAAGTGTTAGTGGCATGCATTTTTGTTGTGAAATAAAACTTAATATTTGATTTAACTCATTTTTGGTACAGGGGTTTTTATGCTAGTGATATTCAGTATTTTCTACTTCGTATCTTTTCTTTTTAACCAATCGACTATATGTAATGCATAAAAGTAAGGTGTATTTCAGTGTTATCTTATACTGGTGTTAAAAGAGTTTCAACATATATCATTTTCCTTTAGAGAAATTTGATTGATCATTTGTAGTCTAAGCACAAAGTTACACAGTTGGTTATCTGTTCCTTACCTACCACGAACACCGAAACCAGGTTTTAAGTTGAGTCACAGGGAAGCTAGAAATTGGAATTTCTATCCTGAAAGACACCTTATGTACGTATAGACCAAGCAATCAAGTCAGAGGTCACTTAAGGCTCAGGTAAGCCTAATTTTAAGCTATTGACCAGATGGAAGGCAGCATACAGTGGCATCGTATCTCAAACCCTGAATGTTCGATTCGCAACCATGCTCGGCCTCTACATTTATAGATAGTTTCATTAAAACTGAAGTAATAATGTTTTAATTTTTTCAGTATATTTTATGAAGAATATTTGGTATTGTTCGTTTATTTAGTGGATTAAGAAATAACTTAAATCTCCTCAGTAAGCTGAACCTAATGAGACTTCATTGGGATTACAGCCGAAAATAACGCCAAAGGCGATGATAACCAACAAATGTTTCAGTGTACTTCAATACGTTTGTTATACAGGACTGACTTGATTAATTATAACACGTTTTAGACCTGCTAAATATAGGTAAGATATTAATAGTAATTATAACAATTACGTTGCTATTGGTTTGAGATAAATAATAGATGTAAAGCCGTGTTAAAACTTTCAACGAACTCAGGAAAACATTAAACGGCTGTCTGTGGATCTTACAAGGTAGCAAGTGCAAGTCTACAGATAAAATGCCCAGAGTTAATTAATGTGCTTGCTGGGGTTGTGTCAAAGGTCACCGAGTACTTAATTCAAGCCTGGTCATATCAATGTACGTTAATGTATTTAATTACAAGAGACAGAGGTTAAATAGTATGTGTACACAGATTACTAAAAAGAAAGAACATAACCCAGACATTAATATAAGTGTGAATTCACAGCACTTCAGTAAACTGTAAAACTTGCTAGGCCTGAGTTACCACTCGTGGATGGTTTGTTTTGAATTGCACACAAAGCTACACGAGGGCTATCTACGCTAGCCGTCCCTAATTTAGCAGTGTAATACCAGAGGAAAGGCAGTAGTCATCACCACCCACCGCCAACTCTAGGGCTACTCTTTTACTAACGAGTAAAGGAATGGACCGATACATTATTATATCGCCCTCACGGCTGAAAGGGCGAGCATTTTTGGTGTAATGGGATTCGAACCCGGAACCCTCAGATTACGAGTCGTGTGCCTTAACCACTTGACTATGCCGGGTTCTAGTGGATGAAATAAACCTTTTGTTTTAATAATTCAATAAAAAACGATACGTCAGTAGCTAGAACCGCATCAACTGTCCTTTCTTCTGTAAAGCACCTTCTGTACTTATCGCGTGTGGGAAAGAAAGAGTTATGTTGTATTTTGGCACCCTTATGATTATGAAAAATATTAATAAAATATTAGATCAAAATATAAGTGCATTTAATAAACAAATCAATACGTTCTCTCTTGGACCTACGTTTCTAACAAATACATTTCCGATTTTATAAATATTCCGTTTTCCAAAATAATCAACGTATATATGCACAACAATTAATGAGGTGCGTTTACTCTATTCAACTGTGTTTGGGACCCACTTTTTGCTTTGTATCGAGCTATTGTAACGAAATATTTCTTTCTCCAGTTTACTATCCCATGTAATACTTCTCTAACAGTAAACAATTATGGAAATTAATTTTTAAAAAATGTAGTTTTTTGTCATTTAAGCGCAAAGCTAGAAAGGGCTATCTGTGCTTTGCCCACCACGAGTATAAAAAACCCGGTTTCCAGCAGTATAAGTCCGCAAATATACTGCTGTGACACTGGGGGACACATGAAAAAAAGTAAAATAAAAAAATCAAAACAAACACTTCTGACTGGATATTTTCAGAAGTTGGAAGAAATGGGAAGGTTGCCAAACGAGTTGGCAAGGAATATAAGCATTGATTTCTTTGCACACACACTAAAAAAAAATTGAGTAACTAGAAAACAGTGAAAAGCGGGAAATAGATTTACTAAATCACCATTAATCTAACATTATAGTTCTGGAAGAAATGCTTTGTTACTTGGCATTTGACAATCTGTTATTCATTCTTTCGTTTAAAACATACTTAAGATTTGAGTCTCACTTTCGAAATTCCTTTTTCGAATTGAAAAGTGAGGGGAAACTCCTATGTACCTGGTTTCACGCATCACACCACTTCTTGTTACCACCCCAGCTGAACATGCCTCTTCTCCTTCTAGCATTCGTAACAGTCCCAGCATGGTCAGGTGGGTTAAGGCGTGCGACTTGTAATCTGAGGGTCGCGGGTTCGAATCCCCGTCGCACCAACACATGCTCGGCCTTTCAGCCGGGGGGAGCGTTATAATGTGACGGTCAATCCCACTATTCGTTGGTAAAAGAGTAGCCCAAGAGTTGGCGGTGGGTGGTGATGACTAGCTGCCTTTCCTCTAGTCTTACACTGCTAAATTAGAGACGGCCAGCACAGATAGCCCTCGAGTAGCTTTGTGCGAAATTCCAAAACAAACAAACAGTTGTTGCAATTTAAATTAATATTTTTACACATGCACATGTTTACCATACTTGCACATGTTTTTCAACAGTAGAAATTCTGTATCGAGTTTTGATTATAATAATGGGAACTATTACTTGTGCTCAGTGTTTAAAAATATATAAGCACATAACAAAATAAATTAAGTATATCCCTCATTATAGTCGCATGACATTCATTTTATATTTGATACTTTCATAGTACGAGTTGTTAAAACTGTGCCTTATGACGTAGCGTATCCCAATAGAGTCTCGCTTGGCCTGCAATTGTGGAGTTCCACGTCAAATTATATGTAAGTTAGAATACCATAGCACCAAAACTTGGTTTCTGTTAACTACAAATATATCCACTGGTAATTTTTTGTGTCTTAGTTTCTAAAACTTCAACTAAAATTAACGTATTCTAAAATAAGGACCAACAAGCACTGGATCCCTCCCAAGAAGTAATTATAAGTTACCATGGAAACAAAGGAGACTATATTATAGCACTACATCTGCCACATCACGCACGAACGAAGCCTTTCCTACAGTGCAACGGGTCACGAGGTCAGCCGAGATGCAGCAGAGAGAGTAGTAGCCTAGGTCATCATTGTTTACGAATAGCGACTGTTATGGTGTGAACCAGATCAAACAAGTAACTTATAATCTTATCAGTGTTATTTCCCGGTCGCACCAAACATGCTCGCCCTCCCAACCGTGGGGTCGTTATAATGTCACGGTCAATCCCAATATTCATTGTAAAGGAGTAGCCCAAGATTTGGCGGTGGGTGGTGATGACTACCTGCCTTCCCTCTAGTCTTACACTGCTAAATTAGGGACGGTTAGCGCAGATAGTCCTATTGTAGGTTTACGCGAAATTCAAAAAACAAATAAACAATGTTATTTAAGTAACTTATACTAAAAGATGCTAAAGTAAGCTGTTGACAAGAACACTGTTTAGGAAAATTTTATTACCTCACCTGCTCAATTTATCAGGTCCTCCTCTGGTACAGCGGTAAATCTACGGATTTACAACGCTAAAATCAGTGGTTCGACTCCCCTCGGTGGACTCAGAAGAGAGCCTAATGTGGTTTTGTTATAAGAGAAACATACACACTCGATTTATTAAATGTATTAGTTTCGAGATATTTATGGTATAATATTACTTTTATTTTCATAGAATCTGTATTTGTTACGAATACGTTTTGAAATATTATTACCTTTATTTCTTAGTAAAAAAAATATCGAACTTTCTAAGATTTCAGAATTAAACAATGATTTCATGATGACGAGAAACTCACTTGAAGTAAATGAGTGTTCTCAAGACGGCTGTTATGGGTATTAAAACTTCAATTAAAATAAAGTACAGAACAAAGTTTCAACTTTCCGAGATCATCTTCAGGTTTGTTTAGTTTTGGAATTACGCGCAACGCTACACGAGGGCTATCTGCGCTAGCCGTTCCTAATTTAGCAGTGTAAGACTAGAGGGAAGGCAGCTAGTTATCACCACCCTCCGCCAAATCTTAGGCTACTCTTTTACCAACGAATAGTGGGATTGACCGTGACATTGCAACGCTCCCACGGCTGAAA